>NC_133435.1:13727491-14019991 GCF_011762505.2 Arvicanthis niloticus
TCATCAGAGACCTGAGAATAAATATTATTTGAATATAAAGAATATACAGGAACACGGGTTCCAAAAATTAAACAAATAACCAAGACAGCTGACTGCCTAGACAGTCCCCAGTATTCTTCATAATTTTGAAGCATTTATCTTCAGCCTTCTGATCCAGAACATATGACAGACTTTAAGTGAAGCAGAAATTTGAAGGGCTAGGTTACCCTGTATTGGTAGAGCTTAGCAGTTGACTATCCTCCATCTGTCCTTCTTAAACAGTATTTTGTCTGTTGATAAAATTAGGACATTTCTTGCCCGGTAGCTAGCTTGCCATAATTGAAGCAATTCCACATTGAGGTTATTGATACACATATTTCTTGAAGGACAATGAGGGTATGTCAGGAACAGATCTGCCTCATAGTCATAAGATCTTAAATGCCATATTCTGTGGGTCTCTGATACTTTTGAAGACCATCTATTCATAGCATATCTGAACAAGCAAACACTTCCTGTCTCCAGCTACCTATTATCTGTACAGCCCAGGATGTATATATTTGTAATAATATAGACTAGTATCTAACCTAAGAGTGTGATTAATTGATTGATTATTGACTTGCATTATTTAATCATCCTAAACAGCTTGTAACAGCAGCTATTACAAGAATTGGAACTAAACTTTGTATATTTAATTTAGTAGTATAGGTGCAATGCTTATCTAAGAACTGAAACATATCTATAATATGTTATGACAAAATCTTAAATCTTGTATCAACATACAAAAATTGAAAACCTTGAACCTGTATCAGTATACAAAGTTCCATACCAATGTAACAAAATATAACCTTATTTTTGTATCAATATACAAACTTCTGTACCAATGTAAGATTATGGCTATAAAATATTTTTAAGAGTAGATTCAATGATCTACCCCTATTTGTCTAATTTCTTATATTTCTATATCCCACCCTCCTTTCTCTTTTCAACCCCCACCCTTGTCTAGGAAAGGATACAGAATAGAAAAGGAAAGATAGAAATCCCTGAGTCTAACCTTCCTATTTCATTTCCTCCATCTCCAAGACCAAAATTATTTGTAAGTCATCTCCTAAAATAACAACATATTATTTATAAAATGACTGAAACCTTCCACTCCAACTTAAGGGATTGGGACTGTAAGGCCCCCACGAAGGGAGGACCTCACCCAAGCCTCAAGAATACGAGGCCACCCAATAACTCACAAGACACCGAACTCGATGCAATCAGCAAGAGGTATATTTTGATCAGCATGCTGAGGTCAAGATCCGTAACCCACGCAGGGACAGTGGGGTCTGACCCCATAGCTTTGGAAGTGGAAGGAATTTAAAGGTAAAAACCACAAAGAAAAAAAAAAAAACACAACCCAGGAGGGAAACCACAACCCAGGTGGAGTTAAGGGGGGTTATTGGAGAGTACCTGTGGAAAGTCACAGCCCACTATTCAGTTTGTGACAGGGTTCAAGAAACAGTCAGGGAGAACATTTTGTATAAGCTATCCTCAAGAGCCTATTCGTAATCAACCATCTATCTTGTGGTCAGCCAAGTTCCTGAAACACAGAGCTCACAACCAAGCTGACCTGCACTCTTGGTTCTGCTCAGCCTGCTAGGAGTTTTTGAAAATTTTTAACCCTTTCAGAACAACAATCTTTAATTCCTTCATGATTAACTGAGGTGAAGAATTCCTGTTTGGGGCCCAAAAGGATATTGGAAAAATGTTTAAGTCAAAAGAAATCTAGATGGCATCATTTGTTGTCCAATCCAATGTGTTGTTTAAGTTCAGGGCTTAACTGAAGTTCTGACTAGAACAATCTGAAAGACTCAATGAACCAAAGTCATCTGGAATTAGAATCCTTTATGAAGCTGTTCTTGAAGGATGTCTCTGGAAACAGCATCAGTTTGAGGCATAATAAATCATGGAGCTGGAACAGCAGGTTTGTGTATCCCAGGGTACACAAAGATCCTCAAGGGTGAATCTTATCAGGGTTGTCCTCCTGGTGTTCCATTCTGCAATATATAAACCTTACAACTAATATTTAGATCTGGAAATACATTTGTATGGAATGTGCAGGGTGTGCAAATCAATTAAGGATGAATGTTTGCTCCTTGCTTGAGCAAGTGAAAGACAACTATCTTTGTTTAGGAGTTAGTTTGATCACATAACTGAATTGTAATATAAACCTTAGTTCATGCCATATGAAAGAATGACATGGTGAACCCTGAGGACTGTAGCTGACAAGATCCATTTGAAGTGGAAAAAAATATTTTTTGAGATTCAATTGTGTCAAACAGACACATGGCGTTTTCCTGGAAGCTGCCTAGAAAAAAAGGGCAGGTAATGTTTTGCTAAAACAAACACTTGAGAGAACACATGTTTGAAAAGGGTATAAATATAACCCCAAAACACAGTGGAAGACAGTGATGTTGGTTTGCTTTGCCACTCTTTGCTAGTCTTTGTTGGACTTTGCTGACACTGGTCTTTGCTGACATCACTGTGACATTGGTTCACCTTGCCCTTTCCACTGATGTTTATTTGTCATGACTTCTTAGAAATGCACCAAAGAACTTCTGGTGGTGGTCTAGTGACTTTTGGCAGCTTCTGTGGACTCAGGCTCTAATTGGCAGAGCCTTGGGGTTTCTTCTGGATCAAATTGTTGTTGCTGATTTGTAAATGGTGTTTGAGAGTGGACTGAGCTACCTACCACTGCTGATTTGTGTGAACTGAACTGCTGATATCCTGACAATGGAGACTGAAATCATCTCAAAAACCTATTTCTAAACAGGTCCACACCCTACTTTGTTCTATTAACCTTTCCTCTACCTCTGTTGGGTGGTGGGCTTCTTAGAAGGGAGGTTAAAACATTTTAAAACCCTTATTAAAGTAGGTTTTAAGACATCTAAGTCTACATGCATTGTCTATGTCTTACTGAAGTTCTAGCTGGAGACATTTGTCGCTTCTCTATCCGGCCAGCAGACAGGAACAACGCATCAGAGTTCTTCTCAACGCAGTTTATTCAGGAACCCTTTACAATCTTCTCTCTGGAAGCCCCCACTCCCCTTAACGGCAGTCCTTTTATCCCCATGCCTGTCCCATTCAGAACCTGCCACATGGGCCTGCCTCATTGGAGCACATCAAATGGCCTGATTCTGCATGGCAACGAGTCCGCACAGTAGTTCTGCGGACATGGCTCTGTCAGGGAAAGAAGGGCAGCGCTCAAACCGCCAAGAAACTGTGCTCGAAACACTGCAGGCGCCATTTTAGCTGGCTGTGCTGCCGCACCTGCTCCTCACAATTCCCCCTTATTTATTCATTTTGGCAGAGAGTGCCTGTCTTAGGTTGCCCCTTTCAAGCAATGCTCCTTACCCATCATGGGGAGTCAAACAGCTTTGGTTTGGTACCCCTGTCTTGGGTTGGTAACATGCCCAAGGAGTCTTACCTGTCATTGACTACCTCTCTAGCATGCCAAGCCACACTTGAGACTGCCCCGTCTCCACTGCTGCAAACACTTGTACAATCAAGGCCTGAGATGTTTTCTGTCAGGCTTTCATCTGACACATGCAACAAAAAGCAAGGCAACTGATGAGGACCAGGCACATAACAACCTCCCCGATTCCCACCCACTCCTTGATGTGGGACATTGCTTGAAGGATTCAGTTGGTCAATCCGGAGGCCAGGGAGGTGTCCACTCTGGTCGAGTTAATGTGAACAATGGACTGTCGTAATTTTCTCAACATTCCCTCGAATTCTCTTGACCGATTTCCTGTAAGGAACTGAGAAAGGCTTCTGGAAAGATTACTAGCATGGTTTATATTCCGAAAAGGGACGGAGGTAACACATATACCTCTATTTTTCCATTGACAACCCAATTAAGCCAACTCCATCAATACATCTACCTGTTCCTGAACAAGATCAACTCTTTGATAAAGCAATAGAATGCCCGTTTCAAATGATTATTAATATTTCCTTGAGTATCCAAGGCCTTGGCAACTGCTGCATACATATTATTCAAAGCAGCTGCGGTCTGGACTGTGGTGGTCTATGAAATAGTGGCTACTGTGGCTGCAGTGGCTGAAACAGCAATGTAACTATTGCTGCAGTAATCTCAAAATCTTTTTTAGATCTAAATAAAATCATGGCTGAAGGGGCTTCCACAGGCCAAGGAAGATATCGAGGCACACGGGCAACCATAGCAAAATATTTAGACACATTCCAATATAATGAATTAAAAACAACTATTAAAACACTACCATTAAAACTATCATTTTATACTACAAATGTAAAAGGAGGCCACACACACATACCGGTGTTGGTTGAAAAGAAATATTTTGTCCTGAACTTAAAATTTGTACTGAGCTTTCAAAGGTGAGACTTCCATAACAAAAACTAGCATTGCTCCTTATCACTGGTAGCATCCACATCAGCAGAAGAGTCTTCCTTAGCATCTCCATTCCTGTCTTCTTGCTGTATAACCCTGGTAAGTCTTTCTGGAACCCAAATTGGCTGGTGTTGATCCTGAGGAGACACACAAACAGACCCTCTCGCCCACACCAATACTGGGTCAGGGCCACTCCATTTTCCTGTCAATATGTCCTTCCACATTACCATGCCTTTATGGGCAGCATTGGGATCAGCATGACGATCAGCTGCAGACTGTCCCTGCTTATCCAGAGTCAAAAAATTTAGGGTAAAGAGGGCTATAGCCACTCTCTCTCTCTCTAGGCATGTGGCTAGAGGTTATTTCCCCTCTTTGTTTAAGAAGACATTCCTTTAGGGTGCAGTGTGCCCGCTCAGCAATGCCCTGCCCCTGAGGATTATAAGACAAACCATGGTTAAGGTGAACTCCCATGGTCTTACAAAAGGACACAAAGGAAGTAGAGGTGTACGCTGGTCCATTATCTGTCTTTAAACATTTAGGCATGCCCCAGGCTCCCCAGGCTTCAAAACAATGAGCAATGATATGGTAAGCCTTCTCCCCAGAATGCAGGGAGGCAAACATAATTCCAGAAGCACTATCTATAGATACATGAATATATTTTAATCTTCCAAACTCAGGGAAATGGGTGACATCCATTTGCCATAAATGTAGGGGATGTAGGCCTCGGGGATTAACCCTGATTCCCATTTGGTGGGTAACAATGGGGCACAAGCTTGACAAGCTTTCACTATATCTCTATCATCAGCACGAGGAATGCCAAAGCGAGATGATAGGGTTTTAGAATTTACATGAAGCTGGCTATGAAAGTGTCTTGCTAACTCCAGGGAATCATAGAGCACAAAATTTGCAACATTAAACAGGTCTTTGAAGCTTATCAACAATATTGTTTCCTTTAGTCAATGGACCAGGTAAACCAGTATGGGCACGAATAAGTTGAACAAAAAAGGGTTGTTCCCTATTGCAAATAAGAAATTGCAATTGGGTAAGTAACTCTCCTATGGTGGACTTTAGGTTTATTTTACCTACAATTTCCAATTGTTTAATAGCATTTACTACATATTAACTGTCAGATATCAAATTAAAGGAATGAGAAAATCGTTCAAACACCTTTATCACAATCTAATTCTATAACTTGAGGGGACGCTGGAGTAAATTGGATGGTTACAGGCAACGATCTTGCAACCAAAAACGCTCCACGTCCTGTCTTAGAACCATCTGTAAAAATAGTAGGGCAATTTAACAAAGGCTTTCTATGGGTGATCCATGGAAAGACCACAGGATGAGCATTAATCAATTGTAATATAGGGTCCTTTGGAAAATGATTATTCATTGTCCCATTAAAAGTACATCTCAAAATTGCCCAATCATCCACAGTGGCCGTCAATACTTCAAGTTGAGTGGTTGTATATGGTACAATTAGGCTTGTAGGTTGGATGCCAAAGTGTTGAACACTCTGACGAATTCCCAGCATGGCTAATTGGGCTACTACAGTTGGATAATGAGTGTCTGAGCAGGAGAAATTTTCAGATGCACCCAAAGTAAAGGGGCCCCTTGCCATAATACTACTGTAGGCTGACATTCAGTTGGCAATATGAATAATGTAATATCCTGGGATTCATCTCTACACCTCAAGGCTGCATCTTGTATGCCCTTTTCCACTAATGTTAATGCCGCTCTAGCTTCATTAGTTAAATGTCTAGGGGAGTTGAGGTCCGAATCACCTGGTAAAATATCATATAATGGCTGTAATTGTTTATTAGACAATGAGAGATTGGGTCTAAGCCACTGTATATTTCCCAACAATCTTTGAAAATCATTCAAGGTACGCAAATTATCTGTGCAAATCTGGATTTTTTGAGGCATTATTTGTCCTAAAGATATTTTTGTTCCTAAATAATTAACCACAGAGCCCTTTTGTACCTTCTCAGGAGCTATCACTGTTTCTTTCTTAAACTTAACACAACAGCTCTATAGGCTTCATCAAGCATCTGCTCAGTAGGAGCAGCAACAAGAATATCATCCATATAATAACATTTGATTTTCAAAAAATTCTGTCTGACTTCTTTCAAGGTGGCATCAACATACAGTTGACACATAGTGGGACTGTTGGCCATGCCTTGTGGCAATGCAACCCATTCATATCACTGATACGGCTCTGCATGATTCATGGAAGGGACTGTAAAAGCAAACCTAGCCGTACCCTTTTGATGCAATGGGATTGAAAAGAAACAATCTTTAATATCTAAAACACTGACAGGCCAATTTTGGGCAATGCAGAGGGTAAAGGCAGACCTGGTTGTACCAGTCCCATTAAAATAGTTTGTTTATTAATTTCTCTTAAATCATGTAGAAGCCTCCATTTCCCAGATTTTTTCTTTATCACAAAATGGGTGTATTCCAAGGTGATGTAGATGGCTGCAGATGGCCTAACAATAATTGTTCTTTTACCAGCTCTTGTACAACTTGTAATTTTTCTGAGAGGAGTGGCCATTGAGGAACCCACACTGGCTCCTCAGATTTCCACGACATGGGAAGAACATCCTCAGTGGCCCCTATGAAAAACCTACTCCAGTTCTATCTTGCTTCTGTTTTACGGTCATGGAAGATGTTCGTCCCTGCAATCTTTCCCTAGTCCTTTTCCTGGAACGTAACCCATGCCAGATATTATGTGATGAGATTGTGGGCTATATTCCTTCTCATTAGTTAACACATAGCCCATTTCTTTCAGGAGATCCCTTCCCCATAAAGAAACAGGAAGCCCCATAACATAAGGCTGGAAAATTCCAGAATGTCCCTCGTCATCTCTCCAGCGTAACAATCGAGAGCTCATCTCAGGCTCCTTGGCGTATCCTAATCCCCTTAACATTTGATTTGAGTCTTGTTTAGGCCACCCCTTGGGCCAATCCTAAATACTGATTATGCTGTGATTGGCGCCAGTATCCAAAAGACCAGAAATTGATTTTTCCTTCTATAAATAAATTTATTAAGGGCCAAGAATCAAGATTCAGGGAACAAAATATGGAATTGGTTCCAGTAGAGCCAAAACCTTTGGGTCCTCTCTCAACATTCTTTGCAGGAAATTGATCATGGCAACTGGGTATAGTAACATCTGTGCTATTCTATCTCCAGGAGAAATGGCGGACACTCCTCTAGGGAAGGACACCATAATCTTTACTATTCCCATATAGTCTGAATCAATCACCCCTGGATGAATTATTAAGCTCTGCAAAGTGATGGAGCTCCTTCCTATAATCAAACCCACTGTACCGGATGGTAACGGTCCCTGAAAATCTGTGTCAACCAATTGAGGGCCCATCTAAGGTGTTAATACGAGTCTGGAGGTGGAACAGAGGTCGAGTCCTGCACTTCCCACTGTGGCTCGCCATGGCAATCCCATTGCATTGGAGGCCTCAGGCTTGGCCAACTCTTGACTACTGCCCCATATATTTGAGGGCCCTGAGGTCGGGGGCCCCGTGGCAAGTTTTTTGGCCTGGCTCCTCTATATCCAGCATTGATAGGCTGTCCATTGATATCCTTTACAGATCTGCATTCATTCGCCCAGTGGTTCCCCTTTTTACATCTAGAGCAAAGACCAGGCACCCTTGCTCTGTGGCCACCCAGGACTTGAAATTGGGGACACTGTTGTTTTAAATGTCCCGGTTGGCCACATTTGAAACATTTTCCACTTTTAGGGTTGTTTTGACTTTGGGTCATCTGCATAACAGCGGCTGCCAACCCAGCATTAGAAAGAGGCCCCCCTAGCTCTCTACAAATTTTCATCCACACCTCTAGCCCTTTGCTCTTATAAGGATTAATAGCCTGTCTACATTCTTTGGTACATTGTTCAAAAATCAGTTGCTTTAATAGTGGCATGGCTGCGTCAGGATCCCCCAAAATTCTTCCCCCTGCCTCCACCATTCTAGCCACGAAGTCGGCAAATGGCTCTGCTGATCCCTGAACAATCTTGGTTAGGTTTCCTGACACCTCACCTCTATTGGGAAGAGATTTCCATGCTCTAGTCCCTATATTATTGATTTGCTCATATACCTGCAAAGGGTAATTTGTTTGTTGATTTGCAAATCTGCCTTGGCCCAACAACATGTCCTGATCCCAGGCCTGCTGGCCATTAGTGGCATTTACAGCAGCCTGCTCCTCTGAGAGCTCTATAAAGTAGGCCTTCCAATTTAAGTATTGGCCAGGAGATAAACAAGCTCTAGCCAAATTCTGCCAATCACTGGGTGTCATGCAATATCTATGGAGGGACTCCAGTTGAGAAACCACAAAAGCGGAACTAATGTCGTATGCTCTGACCCCCTCGGCCAGTCTTTGAATAACCTTTCAATCAAGAGGCTCATGGTGCCGATTGCCTTGGGAGTCTTGAAATACTGAGCCCATAGTTCCCTCCAGGCTTCAGGGCAAAAACTCCATCCTGATTCTCCAGTAGGAGCTTATGGAGGCGGCCCCGGTGCAGAGGGTTCTATATCCAGTTTCACTTCCTCTAGGTCCTGCGCCAGCCTCTCTAACTAGGCTTCGGAAACCTCTTCTTCCTCAGAACTTTCTTCATTCTCAGACTTTTGAGATCACTCCTCTTTCAGTTGCTCTAGCACATCGCTACCCTTCTCTAACTCTGCAGTGCATTTCCCTTCTCTGTTCTCAATGCAAGATCTCACCAGTTTCCACACAGGCTTTACTCCGCTGGCTAGTTCTCCTTTCTCTTCAGCCGACTTAAGATCTCTTCCTAACTTCTCCCAGCTGGGTAGTGTGAGGTGCCCCAAAAGTGAAAACCAGGGTGCAACCTCGTCTACAGCCTGTAAAAAATTGTCCACAGTGGCCCTTTTAAGACGAACCCCTCTTGCTTTTAGCAAGCCACAAAGAGCATGCTGCAGCAACTGTGAGGATGATGAATTTCCCATGGTATAACTTGCCCCGAAGCCGGGAACCCTTTTAGGTCTCAAAACCGAGAACTTGCCCTCGTCCCACTTGCCTGGGAACTTACCAGCTAGCTGCCCTGACTGCGCTGAGTTCTGAACTCCCCGTACGGGCCACCACTTGTCACTTCTCTATCGGGCCAGCAGACAGGAACAACGCAACTCGGAGCTCTTCTCAATGCAGTTTATTCAGGAACCCTTTACAATCTTCTCTCTGGAAGCCCCCTGATCCCCTTAACAGCCATCCTTTCATCCCCATGCCTGTCCCATTCAGAACCTGTCACGTGGGCCTGCCTCATTGGTGCATGTCAAATGGCCTGATTCTGCATAGCAACGAGTCTGGGCAGTAGTTCTGCAGATGTGGCTCTGTCAGGGAAAAGACGGTGGCATGCAAACTGCCAAGAAATGGCGCTCGAAACTCTGCAGGCACCATTTTAGCTGGCTGTGCCACCGCACCCGCTCCTCACAGACATTTTTTATGTCTCAGCCAGTTTTAGAGCTAGTCTCGGGTAGAGGGATCAGCATATTATGTTACCCATCATGCTTGGTTTTCTTGATTGTATTCTTCCTGTTGGCAGCCAAGATCTTCAGGGGGTCTTCCTCTATTACATCTGATCCTTATTACTTTGAAAGGAATCCAAAGCCCCTTCTTTTCTTTTTTCTTTTTCTTTTTTTTTTTTTCTTCTTTTCTGTTAGCACAAATGCAAAGCCTTGCTCTCAAAATGGCATGTCCTTGGTCCAGCAACCCAAAGTTATCAAATGTATAGGCTGATTTAATTTAGCAGTCCGTTTATTTAGATGTGCTCTATTTTTATCGCATAGAGGGTTTGTCGTGCCATTAAAACAACTGAACTTATAACCACTTTCATTTTGATAATTAAGACAATTTAAAACAATTATTATTTGGATAAGTCTTCTCTGTATAACCAGACTAGCTTGGATTTGTTCTGTAGATTAGCCTGGCCTCAGACTCATAAGAAACCTACTTGTCCTCCCCTTTGTCTCCCATGTACTGATATCAAAGGCTTGCATTTATCTACATATCCTTCAAAACATATCAATTCCCATTTCTCTTTTTCTTTGGAGATGAATATTGCTGTGGATAAATATATTTATATCCCTTTGCTTTTTATATAAATTAAATGACTATCCTCTGTATTTAACTTCATTCAAATTCCCCTCTTTTACTGTATAAACATGTTCTGAAGTCACCATGTATTTGCTGAGTTTTTATAGCTTTCACCATGTGCTGTGTGCTACACCGAGGAATCACCACTTCTCCCAGAGAAGCCCACGTTTATAGAGACTGGGTTGTTCATAGCAGCAAGACACCCATTTTGAAGTTAGCTCTCATGAACTGCCACAGCTCTCTTGTGGAAACCTCACATTCCAAGGAGACAGGCTGGCTGCTCAGAGTAGCATGACACTCTACCCTATGTTAGCTCTCATGTGCACAGCTTTTTCTTTTTCTGTTGGATAAAAGCAAAAACAATTCTTCCCCAGCTCTGGGTCCTCACATTGACTAGCAGAATATACCTTTCCTAGGGAAATTTATTTTTTTGGAAAAGTGTCAGGCCATGGAAGGGTATCCTGGTTCTTGGGTTGTGGGTGTTTGGCCATGCCCCCAGAACCCAGGGCCCTAATATGAGGTCTAATCTCCATTCAATCTGTAGTCACATAGGTCACAAGTGGAGGGCGTGATTAACAGGTCTCCACCTCCAAAGATTTAAATATTAATGAGTTATCTAAAGGCAGAGGGTGCGTAGCTAATTAAGTTATTTCCTCCCCTCTTTGCCCCTCCCTATAAAGCCAAGCTCCCCTGGCTTTTAGGGGAAGTGCAAACCATCTACACCCATTTACCACCATTTACTACTCCATGAACAATAAAAGCTTTGGAAAACTACTGGACTCCACATGTCTCCTGGGGCTGTCGCCAGGTTCCCAGCCTTTGGAACCCTGAACCTTCCCTATGCAGCCACCAACCAGCCTGCTCCAAAGAGGGCACCTTCACAGCTAACAGCTGTCCTTCAAGCCACAGCACCTGCTGTAACCCTCTAACCCTCATTGTAAGACTCTTTCCCTTGGTTGAGAGACTCCTTCTCATGACTGAGGCTATCCTCCCTCTCAAGATCGCTGGCTCCAAGTCCCCAGCACCCTGCCAGGCAGCTTCTTCCCTGGCTCCCCAGTCATTAGGCTACAGCTATTTGGCCTAGCCAGCTTGCCTGAAGCAACAGGGCAAGACCCTGCTTGCTACCCAGCCCTGTGTTCCTTAGCCAGCATATGCTTCCCCTCCCCCTCAGTCATTTGCAGCCAGCTAAAGCTACTTACTTAGCTCAGCCATCTTTCCTGAACCGGTGGATCTAAAATCCCACCTACACCCTTTGCCCCTGTGTTCCTCACAGTTTCTTTCTCACAGCCCAGCTGGGCCTGGTTGCTGCCTGCCAATTTCTCTCAAGAGCTTCCTGGCTCCAATCCAGCTTCCACGTGTCTTTCCCATAGACACAGACTTTCACTCTTTCTGACTCTTAGCTCTCCTATCAAGCCCCAATGTTTCCTGCTTTAGACTTTCTTCAAGGTTGGCCTTTCCTCCTCTTCTCTACATTCAAAATTTACCGGCTAAGAAAAAAAGAACGGGGAATACAGGGACCTCTCTCCCAAAACATCCAGCCACCACTTGGCAGAACAGCAGCCACATGGCAGAGCAAGCGCCTCCCCCAACTGCTAATTCTCCCCAACAGGAAGACCTGCCTGCAACGTTCCTGTTTTTCAACCAAAAATTTTAAACGTTTCCTTTTCTTCCTAACAGAAACACCTAAAGCAACAATGCTCGTGCTTCCCAACCAAAAATTTTCTTGTTTTTTGTTTGAATGCTTCCTTTCCTCTCTAACATTCGTGATATATGTCCAACATTGTTTGTTTCCAACTTTTAAGATTTCTTCAAGGTTCAAAAGCTATCTATCTAATCTACTTCCAGAAGTTAAACCAAAATGCTGATCACCATTTCTCAAGTCTTAACTAATTTCTTTCACAGACAAACGGTTGCTGCCCATCCCAGATACATAATTAACATGATTTTTTTTTTCTCCCTCAGCCATCCAAAAACAGACTCAAAGATACCTTCCAGGACTAAAATTTCCTCAAACACCTTTGCTTTTCTAAGATCTTAATGACAGACCATGATGTGCTTGCTCCCAGGTGACTTAATGCTCAATATCTAGCCCTTGCAGACATCTCCCTGCCGGGGATGCTGCTTCCCTGTGATTATATCCACAGATCCAACAGAGACAATGCCATCTTCTGAAATCTGCCTGAGATGCCAAGCTGCTTTCTCCCAGCCATCTCGTCTGACTGCAGACTCCAGAGACACACTGAAACCCAGAGACAATGCCATCTTCTAGAACCTGCCTGAGACACCAAGCTACATTCTCCCAGCCACCTCATCTGACTACAGACTCCAGAGAAATGCTGAGACCCAGAGACAGTGCCACCTCCTGGAACCTGCCAAGCTGCCTTCTTCCAGCCACCTTGTCTGACTGAAGAATCCAGAGACACACTGAGATCCAGAGACACACACCAGACTCCAGAGATGCACGCCAGACTCCAGAAATACATGGCAAAACCCAGAGACACTCATTATAGAAGACAGATCCAGACATTCCAGCTGCAGATAAACTCTTGCCAAAGTCACATAGTTAAAGTTATATGTTAGTGAGGAAAACATGTCTATTTAGATTAATCAGATGTCATTACCCTCAAACTCTACAACCTATATTTAATTGATTCAATGATCCCCTGCCTTCCAAACCCCACCCTCAATTCCCTTTTGCCCTTGGCTTGGTTATGCTCCACCCTCCGGCCTGTGTAGTGTTTTCTTTTGACTCCCTCATCCAAAATTTTCACCAAAAGAGAGTGAGATGTCGGGCTGTGAAGAGATGGTTTGGTCTCCCTGGTAGAGCGATGGGTTTGAGGTAGCCAGTGACCCAACAGGACATTGCCTGTCAGGGATGGCATACATCTCCCCATGCTCCCGGATTCCAGACTACTCCACAAGGTCCACATCTCTCATTAACCTGTACCTTGCAGGCTACAGATGACACAGAGCTGCTCCTCCTTTTATGAAAGAAAAGAGAGTGGGATGGCGGGCCATGGAAGGGTATCCTGGTTCTTGGGTTGTGGGTGTTCAGCCATGCCCCCAGAACCCAGGGCCCTGACACGAGGTCTAATCTCCATTCAACCTGCAGTCACATTACATAGGACATGGGTGGAGGGCGTGATTAACAGGTCTCCACCTCCAGAGATTTAAATATTAATGAGTTATCTAAAGGTGGGGGTGGGGGTGGGCATAGCTAATTTATTCCCTTCCCTCTTTCTCCTCCCTATAAAGCCAAGCTCCCCTGGTTTTTAGGGGGAGCTCGAACCATCTACACCCATTTACCACTCCATGAACAATAAAAGTTTTGGAAAACTCCTGGACTCCACATGTCTCCTGGGGTTGTCACCAGGTTCCCAGCCTTTGGAACTCTGAACCTTCCCAATGCAACCGCTGGCCCTCCCATGGCGGCTGTGTGAATGTGGAACCCTCCACAGGCAGTGTGGAAAGCCCACCCGGGACCCCACCACGTGACTTTGTCCCTGCCGCTGGACTCCCCCGCTAGTTTTTTTCCCACAAAAGTGTTATCTTCTATTTGAAATTATAACAGAAATTATAAACATACCTTCTAAACATACTCATATTGTTCTCTATATAAATTTAAGATTTACGAGTATGTATTTTTTAAATTGCTAAGGTCTCTCCTGATTATTAAGCAAGTACCTATATAAGACTTTTAAGGAAAAAAATGTCATTTCAAATCTCAGATTGTGTTATTTGTAAGCAGCTGCATCCATCAGTAGAGAATCCCACCCTTACTTTACTGTGTAGACCAAGCTGGTCCAGAATTCACAGAGATCTGCCTGTCCCTATCGTCTGGCTATTTGCTGTTGAGTAGATGGGGCACTGTGCTGCGCCTGGCCATGCCCCTGTCCCTTGGTTTACAGGGAGGTATTTCTGCCTTCTGCCTGCAGCAGCCAACCTAGGGCTGCATTTTTGAAAGCCACAAATGCAGAGCATTAATTCCCATAGAACAGAATTGGGCCAACCTGCTGTGCCAACTTCGAAAGAACAAGTGACTTATTCTGCAGCTGTGGTCTCCAGGAAGTCTCCATAGGTTTAGCCATCCACTGCTGTATTGGCTGCATTTAGCCTGTGTGTAAACAGGGGCTGGTTCCAGCCCCTCAGCCATTCTGTCTTTGGGAGAAGTACCAACTTTTGTGTTTTGCTTTTAAATTAAGTAGGGGCTTCTTTAAAAAGCCATCTTCCATACTATCTCTCTGTAGGTTCTTGCTCCTTGGCTAGGAATTTATTTCCCAGACTTGTGCTGTTTTGAGAAGCTTTGGTCTGGTTTTGTTTCTTATTTTAAGAGACCAGACTTCTTGTTCTATTAGCCAGACTTTACCCACATTTTATCCAGACCTTTTAGGATGTAAACTTGGGTTTTAAGTGCCGTAAGTTGGGGGCCATTTTGTTGCAGTTAAACCTGCTTCTTCCTCCCAACCCCATGCTCCCAGGAATAAGACTCAGACTCAAAATATATTTACAAATAACTTGGCCATATAGCTAGGCTCTATTCTGACTAAATCATAACTAAAACAACCCAATCACTCTAACCTACATTCTGCCACATGGCTGGTTACCTGTGCCTGGTTCCATGAAGTCTGTCTCATCATTTCTCTTCAGTGACTGTCCCACCTTCTCTCTCCCAGAATTCTTTCTCCTCCCAGATGTCCCACCTCTATTTTATGCCTAAGCCGTAGGCCATAGGCTTTTTAATTGACAGGTGATGCATCCATACAATTCACAAGATATTCTCTCTACAATGAATGGTTTGCCTACATGTATGTATATGCACAACATGCATGCTTGATATATTTGGAGGCCCATAGAGGGAATCAGATCCCCTGGAATTAAAATTATAGATGGGTGTGAGCTTCTATGTGGATGCTATAAATAAAACTTGGATCCTCTGAAAGAGCAGCCAGTGCTCTTAACCACTGAGCCATGTCTCCAGCCCCAAGATATGGTTGGGAGTCACAAGCAGGCCTTAGTAATGGCTCAACTCTGTATTCCTATATTGTGAATGACAAATTTCCATTTCCTCAGCTGTAGCCTGAGTATTAGATTTCCATTATTATCTCAAGGATTAAATAAATACAATGTTTGCAAAAATGATTAAGGGTTCTATGTACACAGTACCAACGTGAAAGAGACAAACATCTGACATCAAAGGAGAATGTCTAATGGTTGCTAAAAGGTAACCACAAATTAGTTACTGTAAAGATGTTTTTAAGGTGGTTAGGAAAAAGGTTGTCTTCTCTCCAGGGAGAAGAAAAGGCACTGGATACACACTTATTACATAGTCCTGCCAGTCCACCCTAGGACATGCTTCAAGGGTGCTTGCTGCCTTAGAGAAGGCCCTTCACATTGATTCTTCAGCTGACTGACCTGATGAACTAGGGAATCAGATGGCCAGAGATCCCTAAGAACACCTCTACGTGAATTTGGCTTTAGCTGAATAAGTTACTGTTCCCTGTCCCTGGCTTTTCCATATAAATCAATACTTGTCCAATCACAAATGAATCTACTAAAGAAATGTGATTAAGAATGGTATTTACACAGAGGAGAAGTCTCATATTTAAGGATCTTAATGTAATGGGTTATTCCAACATAAGGATAGCAGGAGATACACAATAATAGACCCAGGTATTTTAAGAATAAACATTGTCCCAAAGCATGGCAGCACAAGTCTATAAGCCCAGCATTCAGGCAGCTAAGGCAGGAGGATCACCACAAACCTAAGGCCAGCCTGGGCCTGTCTCAAAAGCAAGCAAACAAACGAAATTCTGGGTTTCAGATATGTCACACATCATCTTAATTATAGAGCCCTGAGTGAATAATGGGAAGGAAAGAAATGATCAGAAACTAGCAAGAAAGGACTCAGCAGCTGTGGCCTGGTTCACTCTGAATGACCGGAGGCAAGGTCTCTTGTGTGCACCTCAGTTTCCCAACTGGCAAACAAAAACATCTGCCTCACTGGTTTATTATGAGAAATCAAATAATGTAGCTAGCTAGTGAGATAGGTGGTTGGAAGCACCTGACGGTCATAAGAACTGGATGGTAGATTACTATCAATTTAATGCAATATAACTCATCAAATATTGACTGAGCCCTTAGTATTTGCCGAGGATTGTATCCCTGGTGCTGGAATTGAAAGGGGGCTGAGTAAGATGGTAGGTTAATGACCTTGACAGGGTAACTGGAATGAAGGCAGTTTGGGGCTCTGTATCACAGGGATTTTATTGCATCATAAATACACTCATAGCAGGTTCCCTAACCTTCACCCTGTGGTGCCTCAGTTCTCTCATTTCCTCCTCCTGTCCTCTTAACTATTCGTTTATGTTTCTATAATTCATGACACATATGGTGTCTCGAGTGACTTTGTGATTTATGAACTAGGAAACTCGGTTAGAGTAGAGAAAGCTGCCAATCAAGATTTCCAAAGGATCATGTGAAACACAACAGCAGTCTATAGACTGCTCAGAGGGACTGAGGACAAACTGCAGACGGAGAGTTAGGTCAAGGTTTCCTGTAGAAAGCACAGCTTAAAGAAACCACTGGAGAAACCAGACTTCATAGGAAGATGACTGATGCCTGGTCACCCAGAAGGCTGGAGTGGGTGGCAGCTGACAACTTGGTGATCTTTTTACTATTCTATGGAGCCAGCTTTTCCGAATCCCCCTTAATCCTGAGCTTTGTCTCTCAGCGAGTAGAACCCTTCCTCATGAAAGAGGTCCCATGTACTTTGCATCATCTGCCAATAGACCCTATCCTTATGCTTATTATACGTGGTTTCTCCTTAGGCCCTCTTCATGAGCACTGTTTAGGAGCCAACAGAAGCCATTCTTACTGTAAAGGTCACAGGTGCTTTCCTAATTTGCTAGGGAGTCGTTATGTCACTATGCCTAAAGCTTTGTTGTTATAACTGTCACCTGGAAACCTTTCCCCAACATTTTACTGTATTTAAATATGTATGAAAAAAATAAATAAATCCTGGGGCTAAACTCTGGAAGTTTCAAAGGTGGTGCTGACTCAAGTTTCAGCCTTTTCCTCGCATGGATCTTTCCCCTGCCCATCTTGGGGCTTGCAGGGATCCTGACAGTTCCGGATGGGGCTGATGCACACAGAAGGTTAAAAGTCAGCTGTGTCTGGTGGCATAGGCCAGTATTTCCAGCACTCAGGAAGGTGAGGCAGGTAAACTGCAAGTTCAAAGCCTGCCTGGTCTAAAGACAGTCTAAAGGACAGTCTGGGCCACTTAGTAAGACCCTCTCTCAAAATAAGCAACTAGGTCTGGGGATGTGGTGCACTGGCCGTCTTTGTTTGCTGTGTATGAGTCTTGGGGTCCATTCACAATTCCCCACTCCCTTAGAAGAAACAAAATATGGAACAGGCATTTTGGACCGGGAAATAACGCATAGCAGATACACCGCGGACCTCCATACTAACAAGCTCTTTTTAGCCTTCATGGAGTTTCTCCCAAACCCTCATTTCATCTTTCTTACCTCAGAAAATAAGAGGATCCTTGGATTTAATGTAAGGTCCCCCTCCCTATCCCCACCAACCTCCACCTCCCCATCCCCTGCCTCTGGATAGATCTGGCTAGGGCAGAAGGAAAAGGGTAGTTTTGGAAAATCAAGTATTGCTTTTAGGTATCTGCCCAAAAGCTCTCTCCAAACTCCATCCCCATTACAGTCATTCAGAAGTTTTTGCACTTCATTTATTCACCGAAGTCACCAGTGCTCAGGGCATCTGGTAGCCCAGACCATGGTGATATCAAGGACAGTCCAGCAGAGGGAGACAGAGGCTAAATAAATAAGGTGCTGACCCCCGACTTAGGATCTACGGTTTTTGAATTGAGGTGGGTGCAGAACTACTCCAACCTTTTAGTCCAGTGTCGAATACAAGCCGTCTGAATATGTTAAACGTAGGCGGACTAAAGCGTCTTCAGTTTCACAAAACTGTCTGCATATAACCCCATCCTAAACGGACATGCCAAGTTTAGTCTGTGCTTGGAAATAGGTATGCATCCTGAAAAATAGAAGCCAGTGGAACGTATGAGTCAGGTGCCGAGTGGGAGGATCGGATTTACTTAGTCGCCAAAATCAACTTTACGTTTCTTCATCCTTCCTCGCCTTCTCTGATAGGCCACAAAACTTTTGAACTATCAAATTCTCTTTCCCAGGGTGACAGGACGGCCTTTACTCATCTGCAGCACTATCCGGACCTGTAAGTGGCGCTCTAGCGAAGGGACCGCAATTTAGGTCCCAGAGACAGCTCCTGCAACACCCATACAGCAAGCGGTTGGGGACTTAGGGGGAAGGGATGGCTGAAAGGCGGGCTCAGTCTGTTACTTCTTGGGATTGGCCTCTTGGCACCTGGGCGTGACTCCCGCTAAGGTATAAGGCAAGAGCGCCACTGTCACAGCTGCAGTGCTGAAGGTGAAGAAGCCCTAGCTGTGAATTAGACGTCACCTGCTTTGTTCCTGCAATCGGACCCAGTGAGACTGAAGAAGAAAAGGTTTGATTTTTATATATTCACGTATATAGTTTTGGTTACCATGAGGATGCTCCAAAGGTTGATTCGTGTTGACCCGGAACCCTAGATTTGTCGGTACTTTCAGAGGGTCAAGGAAGGGATCCATTGGACTTCAGGAGCACAAATTCAACATTTTCTCTGTGTTGCAGGCACTCTTGTATCCGCCACGCTCGGGCATAAGCTAGAAGGATGAGGCTTCTCGGTCGACTCCGCTCCTCCACTCCTGAGCCTGCCTTCTCCAACGTGCTCACCCCGGGCCGCATCCCAGAGTTCTGCATCCCGCCGCGGCTGCCGGTTCCCGGCGCCCCGGAATCACCGCTCCCGGCCGCCGCACTGCCTTGGCGCTGCGCTGCCGAACCCGACCTATGGCCGCGCACCCCTAAAGACCGCGAGGACCCTGACGACGACGGTGCGGGTCGCACCGACTGGGACCCGCGCTCCCAGGCTGCGCTCTCGCTGCCGCACCTGCCCCGTGCGCGCACCGTCTACGGCTTCTGTGCGCTGCTCGAGAGCCCGCACACGCGCCGGAAGGAGTCGCTCTTCCTCGGCCACCCCGGCAGCCCCCGGCTGGGACTTCGCCACCGTGCGCACACTTATGCGTGCCCGCGCCGAGCCTCGGACGCTGAGCTCAATGCCCCGGGGGATCTGGACTCAGCCCCACCAGCCGCTCCTGTGCCCCGTATGCGCCGCCTCCTGCACGCCCCCGACGGTCTCCTGAGACGAGCGCTGCGGGGCCCCCGCGGTCGGGCCAGCGCGCGTCCCGCGCCCCGCGGCGACGATCACGATCACGAGCGCGCCGCCTCCTGCGCGCTCCCGGCCCCCACCGGCCGGGATGCTGAGCGCCTGAAAGCCGAGGCCAACGTGGCTCTGGGCTGCGGGGCTTGCACGCTGCGCCTGGCGGCCGAGTACTGTCCCCGCAGCGCCCGCCTCCGCCTCCGCCTGCTGCGCGCCGAGGGCCCGGCCACCGCGCTCGAGCCCCGCGCCCTGGGCTGCCGCCTCAGCCTGGTGCTGCGGCCGTCGGGCCAGCAGCGCGCCAGTGTGGTCCGCCGCAGCCGCAAGGCCGCCCTGGACCAGGACTGCTGCTTCGACGGCCTCCCGGAGGAGCAGCTCCGCCGCCTGGCCGTGCGCATCAAGGCCGAGAGCAAGGGCCGCGGGCTGGAGCGCGGACGACCGCTGGGCCAGGGCGAGCTGCTGCTGGGCTCTCTGCTACTGCTCTGAGCCTGGCTTCCCTGGCGCCCTGGACACCTAAGGTTGCTCGGCCATGAGATGCACAGAGACTCTTGGCCCTGGACACTGAAAGCCTGCCTCTTGGCTCTGGGTCACAACACAGCCTTTTGGCTCTGGTACACTTTCTCTTTTGTACAAAATAAAAGTTATTTATTTTTTCTACTTATGATCTTGCAGTATTGAGGTTTTTCCACTTTTCTGATCACTTTTTGGTAGCAAAAGAAAAAGTAATGGCTCCTCCCACTCTACTTACAGTATCTAATCCTCTTCCAGACCATTGTAACAGTAAAAACAGAAAAACAAAACAAAAAGAACGGGCTCACCTGGTGTAGAAGAGCAAGACTGGAAGCACGCCCACATGCCTGTTTTTCCTGTCTTCCCGTTTTAAGTGAACGCTGAAAGGTTCATGTGTCTTAAAAACAAAGCCATTTCATTCATTCACTGGTGCTTGCCATGTAGGCAGGGTGTACTGAATTCTGTCCCTGTAAACCTATCTTTTTAAAAAGCTGAGCCTGGTGGTGCACAATGGTAAGCACAGTGTTGGAGAGGCATAGACAGGCAGCTACCCTCCAATCTAGTCTCATTGGTAGTCTCTAGGCCAATGGGAGACCCTATTCCAAAGAACAAGGTGAATGTCAATAAAGGAACAACACCAGAGTTTGTAACTTGACCTCTAAGGGCAATTGTACACACACGGTAATGTTTCAAAAATCATTCCGGATGTTAAGATCCATTCCAATGTTTTATAGAGTTAGGTGGTGTAGTTTCCACTCCCTGTTCTATGCACACATAATACACATAGAACCCTCTTCTAGTACGATGACATTGGTGAAGACCCTTTTGCAAGTGAACTCTTAATACACTGTGGGAGCAGGTGCAAAGGGAGAAAATGGAAGCCCGAGGTGATGGTGGGGGTGGGCATTACTTTTGTTTCTTCCTGGAGGAATTTTTGTGGCCTCGGTAAACAAGCTATTTCAGTTAGACCGTGATTAGTTTCACAGTAGGATTTCCTAGATGTGTTAAAATCAGTTCTCAATTTCTTGAACTATGAAGGTTCAAAGAAGTTATTTTATTTTTCACTCTTTTATTTTTATTTTATGTGCATTGGTGTTTTGTCTGCATGTATATCTCTGTGTGAGGGTGTCAGATCTTGGAGTTACAGACAGCTATGAGCTGCTGTATGGGTGCTGGGAATTGAACCCCGGTACTCAGGAAGAGCAGTCTGTGCTCTTATGGGGGGAGCGGGTGGGGTGGCCTGCTAAAATGGCACCTAAGCTTGTGAATGGCCTAAGCTTATGAATGGTGCCTGCCTAATTTTATGAATGACGCCTGACTTCCTCACACTCCGCCGCCGCGTAGTATCAGGCCATTTGACGTGTGCCAATGGTGTGTGCCCACGTGGCAGGCTCTGAGTGACCAGGCATGGGGATAAAAGGGAAAGGAAAACTGGGATGGGGGCTTCCAGAGAGATTGTAAGAAAGGTTCCTGAGTAAAGCTGCGTTGGGAAGAATCTCGTGTTGTGTTGCGTCTTTCTGCTGGTCAGATAGCGGCGCGGGACACTCTTAACTGCTGAGTCATCTCTCTAGCCCCTGAGAGTTTTTTGATAGGTCTGTTTTTATTATTTTTAAAAATTATGTATAGATGTGTGTATCTGTGGGCACATGCAGTAAATGGCAGACGCCAGTAAGGCCAGAAGTACCAGATGCTCTGATCTGGGGATACAGGAGGCTGTGAGCCATCTGACTTGGGTTCTAGGAACTGCACTTAGGTCCTGGATCAGAGCATCAAGTGCTCTTTATCACCTGAGCGGTCTCCCCAGCCCAGAAAGAGCTTCTTAATATCCTGAGTACCAACACAAATCCTGCATTTTAAATATAATTTTAGAGTGGACAAATCAATACTTTAAAATCATATAACCTAAAACTGAAAATTCATTACAGAGACATTTCCAGGGAGCCATGTAGCTAGCACACCAAGCTGAACGTGGACATGAGCCAAGGTGTCATAGTAAACACGGAGGGTAGAGCTATGAGCAAGGCAGACAAGCAAGTAGCTGAATAAATAAATAACAAATAAAACTTAAAAAGAAAGAAAAAAAAGGAAAAAAAGAAAGAGCAAAAAAAAAAAAAAAAAAAAAAAAAAAAAAAAAAAAACAAGTTTTATGACTATAGATTACAGTAACTACCAGAAATAAAACAAAGCAAAAAACTAAGAAAGGTGACAGGTCTGGAAATCAGCAAATGCTTTCAGAGTTAACAAAGTAACCAGGAAGATTTTTGTCCTGGAGACCGGGAAAAATTCCATAAGTAACTAAATTCAGCATAGCTAAGTAGCCCCTTATTACAACATTCTAACGCTCCTGCAAGTTGTATTGATAACTCCAGCCTCCTTTCCTCCCAGCATCATCTCTCCCAGTCCTTACTGCACAAGCACGCTTTCTTCTTTTTAAATCTCTCTCTGTGTGTGCATATACATGCATGTGTGGGCACATGTGTGAGTTCAGGTGTGCACTTGCCATGTTAACCTTAGGTATCAGCCACAACTTATCTGGGGCAGAATCTTTCTGTTTGCCTCTGTAGACTCTGGGGCAGGTGCCCTGCAAGCTTCCAGGGATTTTCCTACCTCTGTGTTCCATCTCAACATAAAAGCACTGAGTTTACGGATCTGTACTACCATATTTAGCTTTGTGTGGCTTCCGGTGAACTCGGGGACTCAAGCTGGCATAGCAAACAGAATAATTTTATGCACATCTGTGATTCTAACCTTAGGTCTGTACAAAGGGCTGCCCACTGGGAACATGTCTGGGTGACTGCACTAAATGACATAAAAACACAAAGGATTGCATCTTTCCACTCCACTGGCAGCACACTCCAGACTCCACTGCCATGTTCTAAGCAGAACCACTCAGCTGATGTGTGCTTCTGAAATCCAACCATCAGCGTGAAGAGTTTGTGATCCTTTGTAAACAGCCTCGGTCTGATATTGTGTCTTCATGGACCAGACATTAGCAGAGGAAATCCCCTTCTTATTTTTGCAAAGACGGAATAGGATTTATTTTGCTGATGTTTAACAGTTCCTGGTCTCAAAAAAAAAAAAAAAAAATTAGCAATGCTAATAATTGTTTCTACCTGTCAGGTCATGGTGCCTGTGTTTGTCAGAACGATCCATGCAGGAGCCTGAATCTCCATCTTTCTCTCCTGCAGAGCTTCTCACCTTCCCTTTACCCAGTCAGCTCAAACTTTCTTCTTCATTACCATCACCATCTTTTATTTTGTGTGTGCGTGTACGCATGTCTGTGTCTGTCTGTCTGTCTGTCTGTTTGCACATACTGATGTGCATATACACAGACACACAAGTATGCATGTGCATGCGGAGGCCAGAGTATGGCTGGTGTCTTTCCCAGTAGTCTTCATCTTACCTCTTTTCTACTTTTAGGTTGGCCAGGATCACAGGACATTTGCTAAACAGAACAAAGACTTTCTTCTGTGTGCCCTTCTCCCCGACTCTACCAAAGGTAACCCTTTCCACATCTGTTTCTCTCATTACCGTTATCTGTAACTGATTCGGCTTTTAAAAAGAACTTGAATTAAACAATCCCCCGACTCACCTGTCTACATGAACTGAGATGAACTCTGGCCCATTCCAACTCCTTCAGATGTGAGGTCTGGGATACAGGCTGCAGGCTGGGACCAGTGCAGGTGGATAGTGGAGGAAGAGTGTAGTGGTAGTCAAGAGAGAATATTAAATAAAAAAACTTGGCCCACTTCACTGTTTCTTCAGATTGCCTGAAGTAGTAAAAGTCTGTAGAGATCAAAGGGAAAACAGTTTACTCTAGTGGGTTTGGCCTAAAGCTGTTTGTATTCTAATGTTAATTTGGGTCTCCTCCAAACTGTTTGCAGGAGAGAGTCCATAAGTGAGGCACTGAGGGACTCTGCCCCCAGTTGGTTCCGATTGGAAAATAAAGATGCCTGCAGCCAATGGCTGGGCAGGGCAGACAGAGGGGGGCTTTTAGGATTCTCGGGCTTGGGAGTAGGAGGAGGGAGGAGAAGGGAGATGTGCCATGCTGGGAGAGGGCTGAGGAGAGGAGAGGTGAAATGCCTGAGAAAGAGTGCAGGCCAGAGAGGCACGGCCACCTTGTGAAGGAGCCAGGAGGGCACGGCCCAGTTGGGTAGCCAAGATAGAATATTAAAGCTTAGTAAGTAATAACTAGGAATTATTGGCAGGAGGTGGATTAACCTCGTGGAGGTTAGGTGGTGGCCCAGCTATTGTGCTGCTTAAGGTATATTAAAATATAAAGACTGTGTGTGTCTTTCATTCAGGAACATAAACCATTGGGGCAGGTAGCGAACCTGCCGATGGCATTAATTAATTAATTAAGTAAGTAAGTAAGTAAGTAATTCAACAGTTTACTCTGAGACATGAGTGCTATAACCTATAACAAGGAATCAAGTCTAACTCCCTGTATTCCAAAATGGGTAAAAATTAGTGTCTGGCATTGTTTGTTTGTTTGTTTGTTTTCTAACCTGTGCATGCTTAGGATGCGGGAGGGGGGGTGTCAGATGGCTGATGACAGGCCTGAGAGAGGGTGACTTTGAGAGCTCTGACTGGAACATGAGGTGTGTGGCTGGTTTCCATGTAAACTGTGCAGGAAACTCTAAACATTGTAATCAGTTCTAACCTTTGTGTTTCCACCCACCTTGCTGGGGTCATGGTCACAGTGATATTTCAGTTCCAATGAAGAGAAATCTAGAAAGGGCAAGGACTAGGCAAGGGAAAGCCATGAGGCTGCAGGAGGCCCAGAGGGTTTCCTTAGAGTCTGCAACTGTGCAGGGCTGTGTGACAGTCACTGCCAGACTCCTCCTCCTCTTTTGGAAGGGAGATAATATTTATGGACAGATGGCAAAGAGGGTAATTGGGAGGCCAGGAGGATGGTTCAAGTCAAGCAAAAGGGCCTGAGTTCAGATTCCCAGCACCCATGTGAGAAGGGAGGGGTGATGACATGTGTCTGTAATGCCAACACTGGGGAAGTGGGGACAGGAGGATCTCTGGGACTCACTGGCCAGCGAGACTAGTTGAAATGTTGAGCCAATATGGGAATTGAACATACACAAATGACATTGACCTCTAGCATTTAGAAAGGCATGAGCAAACACGTGCGTGCGCACGCGCGCACACGCACGCACACGCACGCACACACACACACACACACACACACACACACACACATGGGGAGGGGGTGCAGCTTTGGGGATATGACTCCATGTAGCCTTCATAAAACTTACAATTCTATAAGGAAAAGAGCAGTGTCCAGAGGACCAGAGAGGCTGAACAATGCCCACAGGGGATGACGCCAAGATGACAGCAATTACATCTGATGTTCAGGGCTCTTCATCCCCACTCATCCCCCTGCTTTGCTTGTCTACTTTGTTCCAGGTAGTTCTCTGAGATCCTTTCCCCAGAGATGAACTCAGCTTGAGGGATACTTTCTGTGACACGTTATGAACACTATGAGAAAGGATGGCATGAGGTAAACTTGATTTTCATGGGGGGGGGGTAGCACTGGGGGTGGGGATCCAGGAACCTGGACTGGCTCAGCACATGGACTGGACTAAGACTGGTATGTGGGTCCCCTGTTTATGCTTTGCTTTGAAAACCACGGACAAGGTTCAGGATGCGTGGAAAAGGCTGCAGTCTCATAGGAAGATTGGCTTACTCTGGGCAGGAGACATTCCGTTTCAGAGTACATTCTCTCAGTTCGTTTTTTTTTTTTCATCTGTGTGTGGACCTGTACATGCATGTGCCACAGAGGGTGTGTAAAAGGCAACGGACAATTTGGGAGTCAGCTCTCCTCATTTACTATGTGTGAGTCACGGTTGACAGAATTGGGGCAAGCAGCTTTATCCACTGAGCCATCTCACTGTTTCAGGCCACAAGTTTCAGTGCTCATTCACTTGAAGCCGGATAAAGGACTTACTGAGGAAAGTGTGCAAAAGGCCTGACTTCAGTAAGTGCCAGCACAGTGATTTACTGGGCTAGCTTCCCTATGCATCCTCTCTCTCTCTCTCTCTCTCTCTCTCTCTCTCTCTCTCTCTCTCGCTCTCGCTCTCTCCCCCCCCCCATCCCTCCTCTCACACATACACACACACAGAAAGAGAGGGACACACAGAGAGAGGCAGAGAGACAGAGAGACAGAGAGACAGAGAGAGACAGAGACAGAAAGAGAAAGAGGCTCCCAGAAGCAAATGTGGTCATTGAATACACACAAATGTACTCCTTCCCAACTGGCTATGCCATTTCTTTTTGGTTGTCAATCATCCTTGTTTGCACAAACTTCAGCGTTCACTGGCTTTGCCTACTTCCTTCTCTTTCCCAAGCCAATGCTCCTTAATTCC
This sequence comes from Arvicanthis niloticus, assembly GCF_011762505.2. NCBI lineage: Eukaryota > Metazoa > Chordata > Mammalia > Rodentia > Muridae > Arvicanthis > Arvicanthis niloticus. The sequence goes on from NC_133435.1 coordinate 13,754,174, forward strand.
TCAACTTACACAAGCAGAGTCTAAAGTACAAAGGTGTAAAGAAGGATCCCAATAGTTCCACCTATCTGTTTGCTTTCTTTAATTAATTCCCGACTATTTACAGGCTGACCGAGTAACATCAGACTATCTGGACTCAGCTGAGTCCTGCTCTCTTAAAAGCCACGTGGCTTCACCTGGTTTCCTTAAGTTTTACCTTGGGGCTAGTAACAACAATAGCCTCCTCAGAGTGACATTAAAACTTAGGGTTAATCCTCAGGAGCAGCAAGGGACACATTAGGCCATTGACATTTGCTCTCTCCTCATCTTGTGTTAAAAGAGGCCATTGGGTACTTTCCAATACCCTGAAAGGCAACCTGAGTTTAATCCTAGGGACTTGTTAGCTTATATGTCATGAGAATTGCCTTAAAACTCACTGGCTTTCAGGTGCAGCCCGTTTGGAGGGAAAGTTTAGCCTCTCATGGGTTGTTTGAATGTAAGAATGAATGCTCCCTTAGTTTTCACTGTGAAACATTTCCCAATTGGTTGGTCTGTTGTGACCCATTGGAGCCCCCTTTCCATGCCTTGTCTGACTGGTTGCTGCACTCTGAGTACTCAGATTAGCGGTGGGGACACAGTGCATGCTCAACTAGCGAATGCTTCCTCATGGAGAACTGTGTAATCAGAGCCTTTGGATTAAGCCATTTGCCTCCTTCCAGGAGCAGGGAAACAAACCTACACATACAGATCTGAGTGTCCTTGCTTTTAAAGTTTCCATCTAGTTTTAGCTAAAAGTAACAACATAGTTCGAGTCCTAGTCCATATGATATGCAGGAAAGTTGAAGGAATAGAATTTGGTGTTATTATAAGGCTCAGCTTGTAAGTTTTGTTAGTGCCTGGGACCGTAATTGTGTTTAAGTGCAAGTATGTTAAGAGTCCCCCATGTCTGTTTGTCCAACACCCAATGAGACTAAAGGGCAGAGACCACGCAATTTAACCCTTTCCAGCAAGCACACTCACCAGTGTGCCATGGATTATGGATTAATCCATGGTCAAATCAACGGGGCATAAGGAAAATGTCAGTTGTCCCTGTTTCTTCTCTGCCACGGAACCTCATGGAAGGATAGAAAGACAGGGTCATCTCTAGCATCCGCCCACTGCTCAGACTTCTGACATTTATAGGCACAATGCATGTGCCTTTCATTTCAGGCCATCCTCAGCAGTGAGTTCTCTCTCCTGTCCATAGAAATCCTCACTCAAGGACACAAGCCCTCTCCTCCAGTCTGGTCTCATCAACTCCAGAGTTCTTCCACTTTAAATGTCTGAAAGGTCTCCTTTGTCACTATAGGGGTGTTTTTTCACCTTGAGCAGACACAAAGATTCAGAGATCCAAGGAAGCCAGAGAGTTAATCTTTGTTCCTGGGAAAACCAGAGAATATGGTGTTGCTTCCCCTCTGAAGCTTCACTGTGGCCACACCAGCAGGAGGCAACAGAGAAGAAGTGCTGGGCACCCAAGTGACAGATGTAAACGGAATCACAAAAGGGGTGTGAAGCCTAGGGAAAGCCTGATGTCAGGCCAAAACTTGGGTAAAGGCTTAGTTTCTTTTCTATTGCTATGACAAAACACCATGACCAAGGCAACTTATTAAACAAAGCATTTCATTGTCTTATGGTTTCAGAGGGTTGGAGTCCATGATGGCAGAATAAGGCATGGCAGGAACAGATGAGAGATCACATTTTGACCCACAAACAAGAGCCAAAGGGAGAGGCACACTGGGAATCGATGAGCTTTTGAATTCTCAGTCTCCCTTGCCTTCCCCAATAAGGCTACACCTCCTAATCTTCCCAAGCAATTCCTTCGACTGGGGACCAAGCACACAGACCTACGAACCTATGGGATTCATCCTTATTCAGACCACCACAGCCAGAAAGGTGTGTGGTGTCGGCTCAACTTCAAGGCATAAGGTCCAGAGGGACACTGAAACTCAAGATGCCCACAGCTTACTTGAAACAGTTAAGTGGAAAGAGCCCCTGCTCCATGGCAGCAGTCAGCATAGCCTAGCTGTGAAGTCGCACAGTTCTTTTTCTCTGGAGTCTCCATGCTCTCACAGGGATGATGCCTGCCTACACTGGCTGTGTCCATGTGGAAAGCATCCTAGCTAGGACTCAAGGGGCTTGGCTCTTCACTAAGAGGCCGCTGAACTCTCAGAGTCCATGTCTGTTTTATAAACTAAGCAATAATCACGTCTGGATGTTCCCATGAGAAGTAGGTTAATAACATAGTGTTATTAAAGTTATTTATTTTTATTTATGTTGCCCAAGATTCCGCAACCTCCACCTCTTCAGTGCTAGGATTACATATGTGCACTACTGTGCTAAATAAAGGCATTGTTAGGGAGAGTCAAGGACAAAAGAAAAAATTAAGAATAAAGTGCCATAATTACTGATCTCTGTAATGATAGGAGAGCCTGATGTACATTGGTATTATGTGCTAGGTTTTGTTGTTATGGTGGTGGTGGTGTTTTTTTTTCTATTTAAGACAGAGTCACATATGTTTCAGGCTGACTTCAAACAACTCTCTAGCAGAGGATGGCCAAACTTCAGATCTTCTTGCTTCCACCTTGGGGGCATTTAAATGCATTTGGTGTGTAGTTTAGTTATTCTCTTTGTGTCAGATAATAGACCTCTGAAGCCAAGTTTAAGAAGCTTAGGAAAGTCCTGGGTGAAATGTCTGCCGGACTGAGCTGAACCGGCTCTTGATAAGATATTTACATTTCCACTTACAGTTGGTGCAGAGAATAAACACTGCTGTTGATCTGGACATTGGAAGGCTTGGGCTTTTACAGGAAAAAGTCCGGCCAAAGCCTGATAACAGGCAGCTCAAGTCACATTTCTCCCAGTTCACAGAAAAAGGGCTTCGTTGCTACAGGTTGCTATTGATTCTTTTTTTTTTTTTTTTAATTTTACTTTGATAATCCTATCACAATTCCACATCCTTTTACTATTTTGAAAACAATACCGTGGTGTGTGTGTGAGCGGGGGTGGGGGTGTTGTCATGTACCTACAGGGACACGTGTGTGGAAGCATGAGTATAGCAGTCAACGGTTAATGTTGGTTATCTTCTTTTTCTAACTTATTTTTTTTAAGATTTATTGATTCTTATTTTACATGTTTGCCTGTTTTGCCTGCATGTATGTAGGTGCACTGGATGGTTGGAGGGGCCTACAGAGGTCAGACAAAGTTATCAGATCTCCCAAAGCGGGAGTTAAGGAAAGACAGTCCCCCTGAGGATGGATGGGCAGCCAGTCTAGCCAAATCAGTGAGTGAGCTCCAAGTTCTGAGACAGACTCTGTCTAACAAAATAAGGGAGGGAATATTGAAGAAGACTCATGATGTTGACATCTGGTCTACATGCACACACATATGCACACGCACATGTACACGCGCGCACACACGCGCACACACACATATTTATACACACATAATACTTTCACATACTTTTTAAAGAGTAGTTTTGTAGTTTGCTCACCTGCTGGTGCCATGACTGTAATGAAAGGGTAGGAAAATTTCTCATACAAATAAATGATAATTAAAGAGATTATGAAGAGAGCCAGGTACGTAACTCAGCTGGCAGAATGCTCACACACATGAAGACAAGGATTCCAGCCCCTCACAAGGCATCATGGAATGTACATGTATTCTAAGTACTTGAGAATTAGAAAGATCCAAAGTTCAAGGCCATCTTTGTCTATTTAGTAAGTTCAATACCAGCATGGGCTATACAAGATGTGTGTGTGTGTGTAGCTGTGTACGTATATGTACAGAGAGAGAGCGCGCACATGAAACACACACAAAGAGAGAGAGAGAGAGAGAGAGAGAGAGAGAGAGAGAGAGAGAATTAAGAATCTTATGTGCTTATTCTTCATCCTTGTCCAGACTAACAACCTAATAGTTTTCATTACATAATCACACTGTTCTTAAAGCTGCATTGGGAAGGAACAGAGAATGTCTTGGATACTGCACAATAAAAGGAGCCAAGAGAAGAGTCTGTTCTCTCTCTCACTGGAATTTAATGAATGGGGGTGGGCCACCCAGCACATTTCCTTGCAGGCCAGGACTGTCCCAGTACCATCTGCTCAGCATTGACCATCAACCCAAACTTTGCGTTAGTTTGAGCTTCCCCTCCCCCCTCACACCAAGACATTGGTTGGACCATCTCTCCCAAGATAGCCTTTGAATTGTATCTTAGCACCTGAGCCCCTTGTGACACTGCCAGGCCTCACTGTGCCTCTGGCTCACCTGTTCCACACATCGTGATCCTATTAAAATGGACCCGTGGAATCATGAAGTGATTGATATCAGCATAATACAATGACCTGGGTGACAGAAATGGCAGTTTATCTTCACGTCTTTCCTGCTCATTATTAAAAGCAAACAAAAGATGTCTACAGAGTCAGTGGTGTGGTAGGAGCTCTTCAAAGAGTTCCCAGCACAAGGCACAGCTGCCAGAAGGAGTAGATACACAAACAGGCTGTTAAATGTGATAAATGCTGGCAGACTCATTCATAAAAAAGAGTGGTGGGCTGGAGTATAACTCAGTGGTAGCATGTGTACTTTGTATATACGAGGCCCCAGATTCATCTCCAGAACTTAAAAAGTCCAAAACTAGGGATATGGTTAGTCAGTATAGTACTTGCTTGTGCACACATGAAGTCTTGAATTTGGATATCTGGCATTCATGTGAAAAAAAAACAAAAACAAAAAACAAAACAGGCATAAATGCATGTACCTGTAATCCCTGTGCTGGAGAGGTAGAGACAAATGGATAGCTGGAGCTTACTGGCCTGCCAGTCTAGCCAAATTGGTGAGCTCCAGGTTAAGAAACCCTGCTTCAAAATGTAAGATAGAGAGAAACTGAAGAAGACATCTAATATCTGACCTCTGCATGCACATGTAGATAGACATGTACATGCACATATATGCACACATAAAAACACAAAGTCCAAGCACTGTTGTACCATGATAGTAGTATGTAGACACACACGGGAGGACACCCATGTGCCTATGCCCACTCTCTGGGGCTTCCCCTATTCTACTTGTATTGAATTATTGAATGGGATGTCAGGTCTAGGACCAACATACAGGTTTCGGTCAGAGGTCTGAGACCTTGCCAAATGATATTGGATAAACCGTTCAAAGTTTTTAGACCTTGCTTTCCTCATCTTGAAAGAAACATGAGATCTTGCCTAGCAGGTTCTGAAATGCAGCAGCTTATACCGTGCAGCTTCCTTGGCAAATGCTGAAATGTGGGTTTGCAAGACCCCATCTAAGGTCTGAAGTGTTTATTTAGAGAAAGCCACAGGCTAGCTCCCCAGACCAGCCACGTAAATGCCTCTGGCTCTTGGGTAGCAGCAGAGTCCTGCTATGCCCTCTTCCTGTGCCCTCCCACGCTTTGAGCTTGGCACACACCTGGGCAATGCCTACTCAGCCCTGCTACTCAAGTTTCAGGGGATATTGACAGCTGCTAGGAAACCAGAAGGGCACAATGAAGAAGAAATGGTAGCAGGCTAGGAAAAAATAGGAAGTTGGTGCAGCTGAATGATAACAGGGACTTTTCCCCTTCTCTTTTTGGCTGGAAGATAAGCATATTTTTGTTAGCTTAGGGGAAGTAGGAGCTCACAGCAGTTCTCTGGCTGGACCTTGTTTATGGATGGATCCAGACTTTGAGACCTGGCAAGTGCTGACACTAGGCAATACTGAAGTGTTTTCAGCTCAGAGGAAAATCCCCAAGTCTCCTACTGATTGCTACAGGGCTCAAGTCTGTAGAGAGAACAAACACCAGGACCAGAACAGACCATTTGGGACGTCATAGGAATCATGTAGATGTGCAGCCACTGATGTTTGATTTCTGCTAAGACAAAATGAGGAGGGGTCCTGAGCCTGCTCCTCACTTGCTTCTCTGTTGTGAGCTAAGTGTGTTAGCTAATCAGGGCAGTGGGAAATGTTTCTTAATGCCCAGAGCCTTGGGGAGAGGGTCCTGATGGATATGGACTCCCCAGGGCCCTTGCTGACTAGTTCTTTGGCTCATGGTCAAATCTGTTTATGTGGTACCCCGTCTGGCTTTCTACTGACCTCATACTCCTCTGACACAGATTTTCATCCTTTTTGTTCTCTCATTTTGTGGGGATGTTTTTATGCCTCTATATCTGCGTATCTTTCTGGCATATTCTCTTCTCTCATATATCTGTTGTGCTTCTGGTTTGTATCCTGGAATTGCTATGAAGCCTATGTGCTTCTGGATGAGGTTAATACTTCCTTCTGTGGTGCCACAGCTATTTGTACAAGTCTACACTGTTTCCTCCCCCTCCTCACCTCCCCAATTGCACTAGGAGTCAGTATTTCTCATTTGTTCTTACGTACAATTCTGTGCCTGGCACAGGGTAGAGTTTCCAAAGACATTTGTGGAATGTACAATGCATGGATGAATGGACTGACTCCTAGTTGCTAGAGTCAAGGTGGTTCAGCCCTGAGGGCTTTTGCAGGCCAGCCTTCTTGAGGGCCATTCTTGGTTCAAAAAGATGACCTAGGTCAGCAAGCGACTCTGGGCTCAAGAAATCCAGAGACCTGGCTTGCTCTGTGAGAGACCCTAGATTCACAAGATACAGAGATGAAGGGGTAGAGAGGAGTGACAGAGGGAGGCACAAAGAGAATTGTGGTTACTACAGCCAAATAAATACTAGACACCCAAAGAAGTTGTTTAAAAAAGAAAATAGTAGCTGGATGTGGTGGCACACACCTTTAATCCCAACATTCAGGAGGCAGAGGCAGGTGGATTGGTGTGAGTGAGAGGACAGCCTGGTCTACAGAGTGAGTTCTGGGACAGCTAGGGCTACCCTGTCTCAGAAAAAAACAAACAAAACAATAAATGAAAGGAAGGAAGGAAGGAAGGAAGGAAGGAAGGAAGGAAGGAAAAAGGAAGGAAGGAAGGAAGGAAGGAAGGAAGGAAAAAGGAAGGAAGGAAGGAAGGAAGGAAGGAAAAAGGAAGGAAGGAAGGAAAAAGGAAGGAAGGAAGGAAGGAAAGGAGGAAGGGAGGAAGGAAGGAGAGAGAAAGGAAGGAAGGAAGAAGGAAGGAAGGAAGGAAGGAAAAAGGAAGGAAGGAAGGAAAAAGGAAGGAAGGGAGGAAGGAAGGAGAAAGGAAGGAAGGAGAGAGAAAGGAAGGAAGGAAGAAGGAAGGAAGGAAGGAAGGAAGGAAGGAAGGAAGGAAGGAAGGAAGGAAACTAGTATAGAGCAGAAGGCAGGGAACAGGAAAGGTGGTCACAAACAATCAAACAAGATATAACATTGTCTTTGTTGCTCCTCTATTGCTGTTCAGTGGCACCACAACCAAGGCAACTTACAGCAAGAGTTTAGTGAAAGTTACAGCTTCAGAAGGTGAGTCCATGATCACCATGGCGGGGAGCATGGCAGTGGGCAGGCCAGCTTGCCAGTGGAGCAGTAGCTGAGAACTTACATATTCATCCACAAGCAGGAGACAGAGAGAGAGCTAACTGGAAACGGTGTGGCCTTCTGAAATCTCAAAGCCTGCCTGCTATGGTGACACCTCCTCCAGCAGGGCCACACTTCTCAATCCTCTCCAAACAGTTCCACCCTCTGGGAAACAAGGCTCAAATACATGAGCCTATGGGGGCCCTTCTCATTCAAGTCACCACAAGCCTATAGGACAAAAGGGCTGGATTTTGTTGATTTTCTCTAAAGATTACTAAGTAGACACAATTCCGATGATGAAGAGGGTGTGCATGATCATGCAGGAAGTTCTTGCTTAACATTAACAATCCTTTTGTGAAAATCTTATGTTCTGCGTGAAAACACCATGACAAGGGATTTAGTCCCCTCCATTTTTTAAAATAACCTACATTATCTAAACTGCAGAGAAGCCCTTGCTCTCCTGCTCATCATCCTGTCTGCTCCTTGTTTCTCTAGTCTCCCTATTCCTGAGCTGATGCTGTCCCTGTCTGCTTTACAGCCTGCAGTTGCTCCCAGAGGATCAACTCTCTGGTGAGGTGAGCTAGGGGCTGTAAGAGTCTCCCTGGTCATGCTTCGCACCAAAGCAGAAACGAGCCCTTCCATGGAGCTGTCATCTCCTTGGCAATGTGAGCTCTATCTTACAGATCTGTCCCTGGCCTCCCCAGTATGTGGACAGGTATGTGCCACCATGCCAGGACTTCCTGAATGCTAGGATTGTTCTACCACTGAACTATATCTCCATCTGGTGTTCTACCGTGGCAACTAATTGATGACTTTGGCTTTGTATTATCTGCAGATGTATTCAGGGGTACTTAAAGTTTTAAATCACATCTTTCTTATTATTATTTTACCCATTTTTTTTTATTTTTCTATAGGGCTGATTGTCTTTACTCTAGTTTTAGACCCTGTGTGTGCTAAGAGTAGTAACTACTTACTTGCCAATTTTTCCCCTTGTTATATCTTTTGTGTGTGTCTCTTTTTTTCTCATTGAATTTTTTTTTCCATAAAGAATCTGAGAAGATGGCTCAGATAGTAAAGTACTTGCTGCAACAAGTACAAATATGAGGACCTACACACTGTGTGTGTGTGTGTGTGTGTGTGTGTGTGTGTGTGAGAGAGAGAGAGAGAGAGAGAGAGAGACAGAGACAGAGAGAGAGACAGAGAGAGAGACAGAGAGAGAAACAGAGAGAGAGACAGAGACAGAGAAAGAGACAGAGAGAGAGAAAGAGAGAGAATCTTATTCATGTGGTCAGCCTTTTCAGTGTCTGGATATTAAGTGGAGGGGACCTCACATTCAGTATTTAATAGAGGAATCACCACTGAAGTACTTTCTTTAAGTAGCTGTGTGGTTTGTATGTCATTTGTCTCTTGTCTACAGTGAAAGAACCTGGACATGTTGTGATTCTAACAGATATTGGGGCGAGTTGGTGGTGGGGGTATGGCTATTCAGTTATTTCCAATATTGGAATGTCATAAAGTCCAGCTGATTTTACTGATTTGGTTTTCCTTTATGCTGACTTTAAAAGGCTAGACTCAGGGGTCAATAGCACAGGCTGCTCTTGCAGAAAACCCAGGTTTGGTTCCAAGCATCCACATGATAGCTCACAACTGCTTGCAACTCCAGTTCCAGAGACATCCTCTTTTGACCTCTGTAGGAGATACATGCACACATGTATTCACAGGCATACATGCAGGGAAATAGTCATACACATTAAATACAAATAAACAAATATTTAAAAGCTTCTCAAAAAACTGAAATAAAAGTTTCTCTAATTTTAAAAAAACTTGACTACAAAGTTTACATGGAAGATAAAAAAGTGTCATCAAAATATTTTGAATCAAGAAGTAACATTAAAGGGACACTTAGTCTATGAAATATGAACACGTATAGTAGGTAAAAATAGTGTAGCATTATGTACCAAAACTACGTGCGAAAGTAACAAATCAATAATAAAACCAAAGCCTTGTACAGTGAAGACTATGATAAACGTGACAGTTTAACTGTCCGGAGGACAGATAGTACGTGCTGAATTCTATCAACCAGTCACCACAGAGAAGAAATCTGGGGCCTTCCTGTTCCATCTGGGGGACTTATTGAATTAATAGCTCATATAATCAGACTCCTTTTGTAGGATCAACAGAGTGAGCAGCAAATGAGACGGATCTTCGCCTAAACATTACAAACAACTTTATTAGGCTGTTAGAAGATGATGTAAGAGAAGACATTAAGTATGATTGATGGGCCTGGGTAAAGCAGAGACTGTGAGCCTGCCCTGCACTTCTGGTAATAACCAGTTACACCCAGATAAACTCTTGACAGAGGAAGAGCTTGGCTTAGCCATGCTCTGCCTTCCAGCTGTGCTAAGTGCCTCTGGAGCATTGCCAGTGCTGGGAACTCCGGATGCAAATGCTAATGGCCCCTGCCTGGAAGACTTGCCCCTTCCCTTCAGGGCCTGGCTAGCTGAGCACACAACTGAGCAGGCACACTTATGCCCGTGCCTTCTGTCTTCTTCACACTTATTCCCCCCCCCCCCCTCACTGTGGGCATAGGGATAGCAGAAGGCAACCTTGGGTATCTATCTATCTGCCATCTATCTATCTATTTATTGTAAGAATAAATTGTAAAAATGAAATTTTAGGTCTCAACGTGAGAGTTTCTTAGGTTCAGAGTTTCAATTTACACTCAAGTGTTAGCTGCCCCTGGGGTGCATTCCAAGGGCTTGAATAAACATTTCAAAGGCACAAAAGACCCAAGATAGAGGCAATAAAACACCTGGGTAAACGGAAGTCACTTGAAAGGAATTCTCCCAGGAGCAAGATACAGATGTAAATTAGGATAATTGGGATGGGGGCTAGATGGAAACCAGGCTTGGGAACGGATGTTTGATATATCCAATCATATGTAACCGCGCCAAACTTTCCCGCTCTCCCCAACCCCTACCCATAAATATCCCAAGTTTCCTGGGCTTGGGGTCGGAATCTCTATCTCTTGCGTGAGATATATTCCGGCCCGAGGGCCCTCGTCATTAAACCTCCTCTGCAATTGCATCAAGAAGGTTTCTCGTGTGTCCTTGGGTTCGTGCAGGTCCGGACTTGGGTGAGAGTCCCCTTTTGGGGTCTTACACTATCTGCCATCTATCTATCTATCTATCTATCTATCTATCTATCTATCTATCTATCATGTTTGAGAGAAGGTCTCTCTCCGTATCCCAAATTGCCCTGGAACTCATTATGTAGCCCATGTTGGCTTTAATCTTCTTGCCTCCGTCTCCCCAATGCTAAGATTATAGGTGTGAACCACCATGCTTCACCGATTTGCTTTATTTCTTGAAACTCTTGTCTTAAGCATGAGCATTTTTTTTTTCAAATTTATTTATTTATTTATGGAACTCACTCTGTAGGCCACGCTGGCCATGAACTCATGGAGATCTGCCTGCCTTTTCCTCCAGAGTGCTGGGATGAAAGGCATGTGCGACCACTGCCTGGCTAATTGTATTCCTTTTTAATCATGTGTAAGTGTATTGTGTGTGCATCTCTATGTAGCTATGTGCATGTGACGTCAGATGTCAGTGGCGGCTAGGGGCATTGGATCCCCAAGAACCTCAAGCTCCAGGTGGTTGTTAGCTGCTTGAAGTAAGTGCTGGGAGCTGACCTTGAGTTCTCTTCAAGAGCAACTCACATTTGTAATGACTGAGTCATCTCTCTAGCCCCAAGTATCCATTCTTTGTCACTAGAACCAACCCTACTGCATTCTACTACTGTGATAAAACAGCAAGACCACCCGGGGAGGGAAGGGTTTAGTTCATCTTTCATTTCCAGATAACAGTTCCTCACTGAGGGAAGTCAGGGCAGACTCAAAGAGGGCAGAAACCTGGAGACAGGAGCTGATGCAGAAGCCCAAAGGACTGCTGCTAACTGGCTTGCTCAGCTTGCTCTCTTATACCATCCAGGAGCACCAGTCCATGGGCAGCATTGCCCACAGTGAGCTAGGCCCTCCCACACATCAATCAAGAAAACGCTCCGGCAGACTTGCCTACAAATCAATCTAGAACCAATCTGGTGGGGGCCTTTTCTAAATTGAGCTTCCCTCTTTCCAAATGACTCTCCTTCGAGTCAAGTTGTCATAAAAGGAGCCATCAACCCAATACAGGGAAAAGCCAAATGTGGGTGCAATACAACTTCAGAAACTGGGGGATTCAGAGAAAATCTTTGAAGGAATGCATAAAAGGAGATGAGTGGTAACTAGGGTTAAAGGAAGCCTGGGGATTTTGCCAGTTTTGTTTCTGAAGATGAGAGCGATTGTCTTAGGGTTTTACTGCTGTGAACAGACACGATGACCAACATTTAACTGGGGCTGGCTTACAGGTTCAGAAGTTCAGTCCTTTATCGTCAAGGTGGGAGCATGGCAGCATCGAGGCAAGCATGGTGCAGGCAGAGCTGAGACTTCATCTTGAGGCTGCTTTCCAGGCAGCTAGGGTGAGGATCTTAAAGCCCACACCCACAGTGACACACCTACTCCAACAGGACCACACCTCCGAATAGTGCCACTCCCTGGGCAAAAATCATCACAGAGATTATGGCTATATACACTAAGGGGCAAGAAAACTTATTTTTAGAGGCTCAGGAGCAAGGAGATAATTGTAAGCACATCCCTGTCGGGGACCACGCTTTCCATTTACGGTTCCAGCTACCGTCTGTCTACACCTTACTTCAGAATCCAGATCTGGCAGTTACCCCTGGAGTCTTTTGCTTATCTGTACTGTCTCAATTTCTCAGGAGGAGAACTCATTAGTAATTAGTAACGAGTGATTGGAAATAATTAAGTAAATAAGTGCCCCTCCCATAGTAGGTAAAGCTAAAGGGTGAGGTGCAGAACCTTATATCTGGAAAGGGATGGCTGCGGGGGTGATGTAAAGAGAAAGATGCAGGAGAATTAAATGCCTACTCCTCACCTTCTGGGTATCAATGGGGTTGCCCTTTTCTTGTGTTTATTTATTTTATTTATTTATTGAGTATTTTATACATGTATATAATGGAAATATGATTATATCCACCTCCCATTTCTCCCTTCCTACGTGCCCTGAATCCACTCCAACATATCTCCCTTCCAACCTTGTGTTTTCTTATTCTCTTAAAAAAGCCAAACAAACAACTCATTTAGTCCATTCATTCAATGATGCTCAGATGTGTATGTGTGAGGCCATCCACTGGTGTGTGGACAACCTACCACTGGCTACAGCCCCAAGGAAGAATGATTCTCCTTCTTCCAGCAGCTAGTAAATGCCGATAGCTCCTTAGTTAGGGGTAAGGCCTTGTGAGCTCCCCCACCCCAATCGATACTGGAATTCTGGTTGGTTTGATCTTGGGCAGATAATGACAGCTGCTGAGCTCAGAAGTGAAATACCCATGTCGTGTCTAGATGACAGCATTTTACAGCCCCTCCCTGTCTTTCAGCTCTTCCATTCTTTCTGCTGGCACTTCCTTGATGTTCCTTGAGCCTGGTGGGACCAACAGTGATGTCTCTGTCTGTCTATCCATCCATCTATCATCTATCTATTATCTATCTATCTATCCATCTATCACCTTTGAGACGAAGGCTGAGCAAGAGAAGAGGGGGCGGGAGGATCATGAGTTTGAAGCCAGTCTTAAGAGTGCTCAGCTCCAAGGAGAGGAGACTGAGACCGATAGGTGGTGGGGACAATTGCTGACCAATAATTTATTAGCACAGAAGGAAAGCAAGTTGGGAAGGATGGAGTTTTTCCTAACCCTTGACTTCATTAACTCTCTAACCCTGCTGAGGTGGGAGGGACCTAGATCTTAATTTTCCCAAAGATGTGTGCTTTTTAAACAGTTTGCCTACACTATCAGTGATTCAGGAAAAGTCAATATTTGTACTGCCCTCTCTTATTTAAGGTTGCAAATCATTGTTCATCAGAGTAAGATACAAGCGGTTTCCTGTCTCTAGAATTTGCTTATTTCTTCTTCCTTTTTGCAACACTATCTTCATCTTTTTGTTAAGCAATTGAAAAAGCACACCGGCTACTCCTGTACCGTCCTAGAAAGCACTGCGAGAGATCGAAGGCTCTGTGTCCTGATTTCACTCTGAAAGCTGTGTGACCTTGAATGTTATCCAACTCCCCTAAACTTTGCCTTCCTGTATAGTGGGACGGCAGGACAAGCCCCCTAGGCGAATGCCACTATGAAGGGATAATGAGGCAGTCTGGGCAAGGGACTTGCATGGTGCCAGGATCTCATGAATGTCCTGCCCACGTGCTATACACATGCTGTAACTTTCAGATGGCTGAGTGGTCTGTGTGAGTTGGTAACAAACCAATCAGAATTTTGGAGCTTGAAAGGGACCCTTGAAAGCATTTCTACCAAGAGAGCCAATCTCAGCCCCGTTCTCCATCACCCACTCCCATCAGCACCACCGATGCTGAAGGACTCCTAGTTCAAAGCAATTGTTGCCATGTTTCTATTTTTCAAGCATAGGTGATTCCTGCAAGAGTTGCCTGAAGGGTTGACATACTTTCTGGGCTTGAAGACTTCCTTGTGCATCTGTAGGGCTGGCAATCAAAAGGTTTAGGAATAAACCCCAAGCCTGTGAGAAGCCACCTGGCGAGACTAAACTGGTGCCTGACTTCATTTGACGTCATAGCCCTCAGGTCAAGTTTGCTGAGCCTCATTCTTCAGGTGCTAAATACACCCTATTGTTCTCTGTTTAGGTAAAGGAGGAGAATAAAGAGACTCTATCTTGAAAGGCTATGAACTAACCCCACTCAGCTGTGCTTGGGTGAGTTGCAGCCACTGAAACCCAGGGCCAAGTAGGTCAACCAACCTGTAATGCTTAAAGTTGGTAGACCAAATTATAAAGGTGCATTTCAGTCATTTGGCAGGGTTGAGGGGAAAAGTATTCACGTAGAAGCCAGAAAAAAAAAAATCACCATTTCCCCAAGCTCTGTTTGTAATGAAAGGCTCTGCCTCAATGTAGGTCACAATAAAATATTACTGACCTAGATTCTCCACTGAATCAATAATACCATTAAGAGATCCTGACCCAGTTTTATACATAGCCCTCACTTTTTCATTGTGACTTCGGATCACCTTGGTGATTACCGATGCTAAGAGACAAGGGTTCCGGTTCATTATGAGGCTTGTTATAAATCGCCTTAATTCTCCATCAAGAGTCATCGAAAGGAAATTCAGGACTGAACTCAGCATTCCCAATGACATTCTTTGTATTTTGAGGCTGTGTGGCCGAAGCACACTTCGTCAAACAAAGTACCCAGTGGTGGCTGTGCGTGCCCATGACTGTGGCTGAGAGTATCATGGGGTGGGTGAGGCTAGCTGTCAGTGTAGACTCATGAAGCTGAAGCATCATCAGATACAGTGGAGGGGTTAATGGACGGTGGGCTGAGATCCACAGATACCCTGGGCAGGATATCAGCTTAGAGACCCTTTGGAGAATGGTGGGACAGCCCTTATTTTTTTTTTTCACCAAAATATAATTATACCACTTTTTGCCTTCCTTTTTCTGTCTCCAGCCCCTCCCATGCACCCTCTCACTCCATCTCAAATTTATGGTCTTTTTTCTTTGATTATTATTATATACATACACATATATGGATAAATATGTAAACACAGCTCGCTGTGTTCAGTGTTACTCATGTGCATATGATTTTAGGGCTGACCGCTTTGTATTAAATAAGCAACTAGGGGAAATCTTTTTTTTTTATTTTTCAAATTAAATGTATTTATTAATTTTCTAAAAGATCTATTTTATTTTAATCTATCTGAATGTTTGGCCTGAATGTGTGTTTTTGTACAACATGCATGCAGTGCCCACAGAGGCCAGAAGAGGGTAGCAAATCCCTAGGAACTGGAGTTATAGGCAGTTGTGAGCCACCCTGTAGATGCTGGGAACCAAACCCAGGTCTTCTGGAAGAGAAAGGAGTGGTTTTGATAGCTGGACCATCTCTGTTCCCTTAATTTTTACTTATTTTTTTATCTTGTGTGTATGGTGCATGAAAGTTTTTCCTACATGTATATATAAGTGTATTACATGCATGCCTAGTGCTCTTAAAGTCCAGAAGAGGAAGTCAGATTCCCCCAAAGCTTGAGTTATATATAGATGGTTGTGAGCCACCATGTAGCTGCTGGGAATTGAACCAGTGTTCTCTGGAAGCTCCTAACCACCAAGCCATCTCTCTGGCTTTAGTTAATGACATTTCTCTAAGAAACAGCCTCCCAGAACAGAGAGCAGCAAGGCCCATGTGTCACCATTCAAAGCCTTTCTTTTCTGGTT
Source organism: Arvicanthis niloticus (assembly GCF_011762505.2). NCBI lineage: Eukaryota > Metazoa > Chordata > Mammalia > Rodentia > Muridae > Arvicanthis > Arvicanthis niloticus. The sequence goes on from NC_133435.1 coordinate 13,769,979, forward strand.
TGGGTAACTCATTTCTGAGTACAAAGCCAGCTGTGTGTGGCTTAACAATGGGGACACATTCCTTAGAAATGTACAGTTGGGTGATTTCTTCATTGTGTGAAGTTCATAGTGTGTACTTATACAAAGACAACTACAATCTCTCTCTCTCTCTCTCTCTCTCTCACACACACACACACACACACACACACACACCCATACACACACTCTTAAGAGGATCACTGATGGATATGCAGTGTATGATTGAACAAAACATTGTGGACCTTGTCTGCCCTACTCAGAGAAGCAGCAGGGGCCTCTTCTATGGCTACAGAACATATTCCCTAAGGCAAACAGTGCTTATGTGTTGTTACAAGAGGCATTTCCCTGAGAAGTTTCCCACAGTAAGCTGTTTTTAGTGGGTCCTCGGGGCCCAATGTGAGGCTGGGGAGACCCTCGGCTGCTATAGAAGCCAAGCTGAAAGGATAAGGAGTTGTAAAGGAGCCTAACCCTCTAGTGAAGTCAGCACAGCCTCCAGAGGAGAGCCATGCTGGGGTTTGGAAGTGTGGATGGGACTGAAGATGCAATCCTGAGCACAGGGGAATGACAGCCAAGTTTATCTAGGAACCCTCCTTCCTCCAATGATGCCGCACGTGTTTTAAAAGCACCTGCTCTGCCATTAAAAAAAAAGTTACAGGACCTGGAGGTGCAACAGGGATGAGCCTAGACCACCTCTCTGACTTTGTCACATTGTGTTCTTAGTGGATGGACAGACAGATGAATGGCTGAAGACTACTAAGTGGGACCCAACAAGAAAGGTAGGTGTGTAGAAGCACATGGCATGGAGCCCGCTGGCCTGGGTGTGAGCCTGCGATCTACATGATGAGAGGAGAGAACCAGTTTCCACAAGTTGCCCTCTGACTTCTATACACTTGCTGTGGCATGCACATGCGTTCATGCATACACACACACACACACACAACATGATGTTTTGAAAGAACAATCACCAACAAAACCAGAGGGATAATGTCCTTCCTGAGGGAGGAGGAAATGACAGACCAATCTGAGGTGCCTTTTACACTATGCTTTTGGGGGGATCAACATATGAAATCTGTCTCATCCCTGGAAATCTGGGGTAGGGAGTGCGTATCCCTTCAGCAGGCCACACGAAGGCAGTAAGTAAACATGGGAACAACCAAAGCATAGGTGTTTCTGTCCTGGCAAGGCCACTTTCATGCCCCTAATGATTGGGTCTGACTTAGGTTTTCTAGAAAGGCCATTTGCTTATGTGAAGAGTCCTGGAGACCGTGACAGCTGTGAGGGGAAGGTCACACTTGGAGCTTCCTGTCCTCTCCTCACAGCTCAGACACCTGTTCACCGTGGGTATCAGATAGGAGGATGGGGCTTCTCCAAAGTCAGAGGTGAGACCTTGTAGCACCATCACAGTCAGTGAAAGAACAGTGACTCTGGCCTTGGGCTTAGCCACTTCATCTCTGGTGACCTGCTAGTGACAGCTGGGTGACTGTGGGGGAGAGGAGAGAGGTGTGAGGAGAAACAAACAAGTCCAGATGGTGTCAGCACACAGGAAAAGGCACAGGGAAGGGCTGTGCACAGGGGCTGCACAGGTTTATGGGAGTGATTAAAATGTTCTGGAATGAGTTAAGGCCAGAGTTGGGGAACGCTGTGAATATGCTTAAAGATGTCGGACAGCACCACTTCCGGAGGGGGTTCATAGTATGCGGATTGTATCTCAACCATCAGCACAAGGCTGAATTGTCAGAAGGAAGGAGGATCTACCTTTGTTGTAAACTCGGCCACCTAATACCTGTGCAGGGAAAAATAAGAGCAACAACACGCAAACAGGAAATCAGACCCAAAGCCTGTACAAAAGAGCACAAAGGAGGGTGATCAGAACAACAGGTTTCTGGGTCACTGGTGCAAGTGAGTAAGGAGTCAGATGGGGTTACCGGTTACCGTGCCACAGGAGGCCATGACAGCACCATGTTCCCGACTGATGAGGCCCAGGAGGGGCGGCCATTAAAGCAGCAGCTCCCATATTTCACGGGCACCCAGGCGGCTCTAGCTGATTTTCAGAGGGAAAATGCGAGAGTCCTCTGCTGCTCCCCACAGTGGTAGGAAGTGATGGAGCATATGTCAGGATATGTCAGGATCACCTCTGGAATGCCTGGGGATTCAGCAGTGGCACCTCCAGGCTGCACCACTTACATCTGTAAACCTAAGGGGAATCACATCCCCTCCTGAGCCTCGTTTTCTCCATCTACAGAATGGTAATATTAACAACCCATTCCCAGGAAAGTTACCATGAGAATGAGGTGTCACATGGGTACCCTGTCTGACACAGGCTCTTTTTGGCTGACTGGAGATCAGGAAGGTATTGTCAATAGCCAGAAAGAGTGTTCCTTGGCTTTGTAGAGCTAAATGTATTCCAGTTTGGGGACATGGCCCAGTCAAAAGGGTCTTAATGAAGCATCCAAAGAGACACATAAAGCCAATCTGAATAGGGAACCAGCAGAGAGTCCAGGCTTCAAATGTTACCTGCCTTGTCTTCTGAAAGAATGAGCCAGCTCATGGCCTTGGTCACAAGCTGAATTCTCGAGCAAGCCCAGGCTCCTTGCTGGGATGGCTGAGGCTCATCGGAGACTGGCTCTGGCTCCCCCGTGTCCTTCCCTAGTGAGCACTTCTCTTTTTCCATGTGTAGCAAGCGCGGGAGCCTCTAGCTAGGTATTATGTGTGGCTTGCTCCTGAAATATTCAGTTGCTCAAAGCTTGATCCCAATGTGGAGGTTTGGAGGTGGCAGAACCTTTAAAAGATGGTGTCTGTGTGAAGTGATGAGTGCCCTGCCCTCACAGACAGGTTAGTCTCTTGGAAGTGCATCTGGTAGAGGCCTCAGATCTGGTTGGGATGGATTAGCTCGTACCAGAAGAGCATAGCTTTTCTTCTCTCTCTCTCTCTCTCTCTCTCTCTCTCTCTCTCTCTCTCTGTCTCTGTCTCTCGGTCTCTCTGTCTCTCTCTCTCATCTACATATGTTGGTGTGTGGAGTATACATGTGTTCATGTGTGTTCATGTGCATGTAAAGACCAGAGATTAACCTTGGTTATCATTCCCCAGGTGGCCACCAGCTTGCTGTTGTTGAGTTTTGTTTGCTTTAGTTTGGAGGCAGGGTCTCTCACTGAGGTTATAAGCATATGCCACCAGGCCTGGCATTTTCACACAGGTTATTGGGTACAGCAAGCATTTATTTTAAAATTCTTTTATTTTTTGAGATTATAATACAATTATATCACTCTCTTTCCTTTTCCTCTTTCTAAACCCTCCCATATTACCCTTTCTTCTTTTTTTTTTTTAAATTCCAGAGCTCTTTTTCCCTGAATAGTTGTTACATATCTGTGTGAGTATGTGTGTGTGTATATGTGTGTTTGTGTTTGTGTGTGTGTGTGTGTGTGTGTGTGTGTGTGTGTGTGTGTGTACAACCTGTATCAAGGAAACTTTTCCTTGCAACAGATGGAGATCATTACAGAAAACCACAATCAGTCAGAATGCAGAGTTGTGGAGCACAGTCCCAAGGATACATTTACAACACAACTCATGCACCTAAGGTTCACAGATCGCTGTTTGGAAGAGGGGACAGAAAGATTGTAAGAGCCAGGGACAGGGAGTTTGCTGTGAGATTGCCCCTCCTAGTAAAGACCGAAGTTTCACCCATAAAGTCTCACCAACATGACTGCCTATGCAGTCTTGGCCAAGGACAAGAATGAACATGCTAATGAAACAGGGGTGGGGCGGTGCAGGGGGTGGAGCCCAGGAGGCCTCAAATGGACTCAGAACCAGAGAAGCAAGCAAACACTTTTTCCTCACTGAGTTGGGACTCGTTTCTACTTTCTTTGCTGAAAGAGCCACAGGACCTGAGTCTAAGGTTCAGGGTGGACTGTGTGTAGCACTTACAGGTCACAAGAGGAAAGCACTGCCATTTTGAAACTTTGCCAGTCCTTCAAGGTTAATAATCTGCAGAACGAGAAACAGGGAGCCGGGGATTGAAGCCTAAGCCGGAGGAAGAGAATGAGACGGAAACACCTGTGTGTCTCAGGTTCTTTTCCTGTCCTTATGATGAAATATCCACACAAAGCAACTTCCGGAAGAAAGGACTTAGTTAACTTATTTTCCAAGCTACAGCCCACTGCTCGGGAGCCCCAGCAGCAGGTGCTCTGGCACCCATAGCCAGAGACAGCTGAGTGCACATATGCTAGTGTTTGGCGTCACTTCTCAACTGACACAGCCCAGGTCCTGCCCAAAAGTAAGATGGGTCTTCCCACATCAATTAATGTAGTGTGGATAAGCCCCCTTCAGGCATGTTCAGGGGCCGAGTTGACATCACTAACCACCACACTTTCCCTGTCAAAAAAAAAAAAAAAAAATAGAGTCTAGAAACTCCATACTTGTTAAATGAAGATTCTATTCCATTGGCACATTCAATCATGCTTTAAGTAGTCTTTCTGGTAATCTGAGGAAAGATAGGGAAATGCTGGTGACATGGGACATTTAGTTCAGTATGGAACTTTTGGAAAGACAACCTAAACATAAATGGGGAAAAGACTAGAAGATCCCTAAAGACACACTGTAGAGCTTTGATCTTGAATGGTCATGTTCAGTGTTTGTATCAATGACTTGAACACACATGATGGGTAGTGTATGTATGTGTGTGTGTTTCACAAGTATGTGTACATGTGTGCAGATACACAGTGTGTGAGAGTTTATGTGTGTGTGAGCACACTCACATTCATGTGGAGGGCCAAAGTTGATGCTAAAAGTCCTTTCTTAATCTCTCTCACTTTATTTCCTGAGGCATGGTCTCTCACTGAACCCTGAACTCACCGGAATCTAGAAAAGCCATTCTTATCCCTGGCTCCCTTGTCTCTGCTTCCCAAGTATGGAGATTACAGATGGGTTACCTCACCACCGTAACTTTTATGTGGGTTTTTGGGGATCTGAACTTGTGTCCTCAACACTTTATGGCAAGCTCTTTATCTACTGAGCCATCTCCTCTGTCCCCTCTAGGTATACCAAATTTGATGCTTATGGGAAGATATACAATAACAAGTTTGATGTTAGAATCTCAGCATAGATTGAGCTGGGGTGTTTGATGGTAGAATTTGAACACAAAGTAATTTCAACATAGTGGAATGGGTCTCTTGCAGTGGTTAATAGCAACTAGGAGATAACCCTCTGAGTATATCTGTAAGAGCTTTTCTACTTTAGGTTAGTAGAAGTGGGAAGACCCTCTATAAATGTGGACAGAGCCATTCCATGAGCTGAGGTCCTGGCCTGAATATAAAGGAGACAGCAAGCGGAGCAGCATTGTCCATCTTTCTGCTTCCTGACTGCAGATGTAATGTCACCAGCTGTCCTATACTCCCATAGCCAGGATTTTCACCACCAGTCTCAACAGCGACCTCCAACTGTGAGCCAAAACAAACCTTTCCTTCCTTATTTTGTCATAGCAATGAGAAGAGAAACAAATACAGCCCTGATCCCAGCCAGGTCACAGATGAGTGAATTGTAAAGGTCCATTTAGGCTTTAATCACAAACTATGTAGTGGAGAAGACAGATATGAGTCTGGCAAGTGATTCAGGTTCCTGAGACCTAGGAGTATGATTGACAAGCAGCTCTGTGAGAGCCAACAGTGTGTCTTGACCACCAGAAACCTGAACTCATTCTCAGAAATGACTGTATTCATATCCCCTCATCTGTAAAGAGGTAATGACATGAAGTCATGGGAGTGAAGTGTCTGGGGAAATAATTCTCTCCCCTCAGCTTTTTGAGAAAGAACGTGCCAGGGTAGGGGGCCCTATTTGGAATGGTGTACGTTATAAGAAACTGTGATACATGAGAGGGTTTTACAATGCCAGGCATTAGGATGAGCCAGGGTCTGGGCATCTTGAGAGGACTAATTGAAGGTCTTGGGAATGCTTGCCCTTCTAGACAAGTAAGAGATGTTCTCACAGGTCCAAGGAAGACTAGAGAAAGGTACAGTTGTGGGGCAGTGGACCATGCCAGGAAACTTGGTAAGGTTGAGTAGGTTTGGATACCATGGCAACCACCTGAGGATGGTAGGAGTTACCCTTTTCCCGACAAGATTCCTGGCTTGGGACACGTGACCACAGTGCCCCACATAAAGAATGTGACTAGTGGTCACAGACCAGAGTTCTCTGCGCTAATGAGGTATCTAGATGGACCCTGAGGGTTTAGCCAATAAGCTTCTCTTCCCAGGCATTCCTTCCTGCAAAAGGTATTTAATCTCTGGTTCACCCTGAAGAAGTTGTATGCACCCATTTTCCAAGATGAACGATAAATAAACATTTATGGACAAGCATGGACTACCTCTCTCATCAAGAACCAACATGGGGAGCATGGAGGAAGCCTTTGTCTACAGAGCAGAGTCACACCTAAGTCTCCTGCAGAAGGCCCCTCTGCAGTCCCAGGCATTTACCCCCTTCATTTACCCCCTGAGCTAAGCTGGAATGCCTCCCCCCCCAGACCCCTGGCCTCATCACAGGATGGCAAGCTCCTCCATTCTCGACTCCTCCTTGAGATTTCCAGCAGCGTCTGGATGCCTGGGAGTTTGAGAATCCCTGACTGTTCAGCCTCAGCCTGCTTCATTTCTCATCTGGGCTGAGGTCCACATCCTGGGCTGCATTCTTGAACAGTGCATCTGCACTTCCTGCAAGCCCATTTTCTGATGGGTGGCAGTGGTGGAGGGTAAAATGTAGTCTAGCATCTCAAGTTTTGTCTGCCCAGAGTTCCTACACTCCAGTGGCGGGGCAGAGCATGATGCTCACATACAGTTATAAAAAGAGAGTCTTTGTAGACTTTGTAGCAGCCCAGAGCTCTAGGAGATGGACAGAGTCTGCAAGCTGTAGTATTGGAACTGTCAGGTGAACAGTGTCTGTTTCACACATCTACATCTTCCTCTTGGTTTTCATGGATTGTTGGACACCACTTTTCCCTTCTTTGGTAGAGCCCTCTAGTCTCTGGTGCCACACCTGCCCCTACGCCAGCTTTTCTTTCTGATTTCAGTCTATTCTTAGACCTGTTGCTCCTAAACGCAAAAAACAACAGGAGAGCGAGGAGATAAAGCCAGAGTTCCAACTTAAGTGTTGGCAGTCCTTATCTGAGTATCTTCGTTTCCCATGAGTAGGGAACTGTAGGCCAGGCATCCAGGACATTGTCTGATTCTATGGCAATAGGATTGGAGGTTCAGGCTCATGTGCCAAATTCCAAGTTATGAAAAGAGACAGAACCCACACTCTAGAGAGATTACTATAAACACCAACACCAACCCTGCAGGGGTGTTTTAGTCAGGATTTCTATTCTTGCACAAACATCATGACCAAGAAGCAAGTTGGGGAGGAAAGGGTTTATTCAACTTACACTTCCACATTGCTGTTCATCACCAAAGGAAGTCAGGGCTGGAACCAAAGCAGGTCAAGAAGCAGGAACTGATGCAGAGACCATGGAGGGATGTTACTTACTGGCTTGCTTCCCCTGGCTTGCTCAGTTTACTTTCTTATAGAACCCAAGACTACTAGCCCAGGGATGGCACCACCCATGATGGGCACTCCCACCCTTGGTCACTAATTGAGAAAATGACTTACAGCTGGATCTCAAGGGGCCAGAAGAGGTCATATATGGTGTGAACCAGGGAGCCGAGAGGGGGGGGGACACAGTAAATATAGGACCAGAGTTAAGGTGGGTGGGAATGGAAGGTCAGGTGAGCAGACTGGGTCGGCTTTATGGCCTGAATACATGGAAGGCAAGGTAGAGTGGGACTACAGGGCCAGAGTTGGGTGCCATCCGCAGCAACGGTACCTGTTGACCAAATGACAGAAGGGCCTTGATCTGTCTGGGGGGTGTAGGGGTGATACTGATGGAAAGGATGAAGTGTAAGGGAGTTGACTGTTAATTACTGCTTGACATTCAGGTAATCTCTGGCAATGGAAACAGTGACTAGTCACAGGAACCCTGGCTCCTGACCCTGCCATTGGCACCGTGTCCTGAGACAGGCTATTTAGCTGGTGAGCCTGTGTCCTCTCTGTTCTGAACCAAACAATAACAGTGATTCATGCTGTAGGAATGGTCTGTGGGAAGCTGACGGCCACCACAGAGTATATCCTCAGAAGGAATTATGAAATTATGGGGCTCCTCCCACTTTACTGTCTCCTCCTCTTCTTCCTTCTCTACCTCCTCCTCTTCTTCCTCTTCCTTCTCTACCTCTTCCTCTTCTTCCTCTTCCTCCTCCTCCTCTTCTTCTTCTTCCTTCCCCCATCTTTTTCTATTTTTTTTTACTGTTATTGACTAGCAAATGCAAATAAAGTATCTTCTTGCCTTCTTCTTCTTCTTTTTCTTCTTCTTTCTTCTTCTTCTTCTTCTTCTTCTTCTTCTTCTTCTTCTTCTTCTTCTTCTTCTTCTTCTTCTTCTTCTTCTTCTTCTTCTTCTTCTTCTTCTTCTTTTTTTTTTGAATACAGGGCCTCACTATGTATCCTCAGCTGACATGGAATTCACTCACTGTGTGGCCCAGGCTTGACAGACCCTAAAATTCTATCTGCTTTTCTGCTTTTCTGCTTTTTTTTTTTTTTCCTGCTTTTCTGCTTTTCTGCTTTTCTGCTTTTCTACTTTTCTGCCTCTGCCTCCTCTGCCTCTCTCTCTGCCTCTCTCTGCCTCTCTGCCTCTCTCTGCCTCTCTCTCTCTCTGCCTCTCTCTCTGCCTCTGCCTCTCTCTCTGCCTCTCTCTCTGCCTCTGCCTCTCTCTCTGCCTCTCTCTCTGCCTCTCTTTCTCTGCCTCTCTCTCTGCCTTTCTCTCTGCCTCTGCCACTCTCTCTGCCTCTCTCTCTCTGCCTCTCTCTCTGCCTCTGCCTCTCTCTCTCTGCCTCTGCCTCTCTCTCTGCCTCTCTCTCTCTGCCTCTCTCTGCCTCTCTCTCTGCCTCTGCCTCTCTCTCTGCCTCTCTCTCTGCCTCTCTCTCTGCCTCTCTCTGCCTCTCTCTCTCTCTGCCTCTCTGCCTCTCTCTGCCTCTCTCTCTGCCTCTCTCTGCCTCTCTCTCTCTCTCTGCCTCTCTCTCTGTGCCTCTCTCTCTGCCTCTCTCTGCCTCTGCCTCTCTCTCTGCCTCTCTGCCTCTCTCTGCCTCTCTCTGCCTCTCTCTCTGCCTCTCTCTCTCTGCCCCTCTCTCTCTCTGCCTCTCTCTCTGCCTCTGCCTCTCTTTCTGCCTCTGCCTCTCTCTCTGCCTCTCTCTGCCTCTCTCTCTGCCTCTGCTTCTCTCTCTGCCTCTCTCTCTCTGCCTCTCTCTGCCTCTCTCTCTGCCTCTGCCTCTCTCTCTGCCTCTGCCTCTGCCTCTCTCTCTGCCCCTCTCTCTGCCTCTCTCTGCCTCTCTCTCTGCCTCTGCCTCTCTCTCTGCCTCTCTCTCTCTCTCTGCCCCCTCTCTCTCTGCCTCTCTGCCTCTCTCTCTGCCTCTGCCTCTCTCTCTGCCTCTCTCTCTGCCTCTGCCTCTCTCTCTGCCTCTCTCTCTGCCTCTCTGCCTCTCTCTCTGCCTCTCTCTGCCCCTCTCTCTGCCCCTGCCCCTCTGCCTCTGCCCCTCTGCCCCTCTGCCCCTCTGCCCCTCTCTGCCCCTCTGCTCCTCTGCCCCTCTGCCCCTCTCTGCCCCTCTCTCTGCCCCTCTCTGCCCCTCTCTGCCCCTCTCTGCCCCTCTCTCTCTGCCCCTCTCTGCCCCCTCTGCCCCTCTCTGCCCCCTCTGCCCCCCTCTGCCCCCCTCTGCCCCCCTCTGCCCCCCTCTCCCCCCCTCTGCCCCCCTCTGCCCCCTGCCCCCCATGCCCCCCCTGTCCCCCTGCCCCCCTGCCCCCCTGCCCCTGCCTCCAGAGCGCTGGGATCGTTTTAAAGCATGCACCCCCACATCTGGCCAATGATACTCCAATTTCTACTCAGAACCAGAATCAAACAGTCCTGTAGCAAGACTTGACAGAACAGAAGCTGACAAGGTCACCAGTTCTACACCTGGCAAAGCAGGTCATGTTCACTAGAGTTGTCATTCCAGGGCCATTATTTCAGCCAAAACCCCCTAGTTCAAGAGACAGAATACAGTTACTAGGAGTGTAGTCACTCAATCTAATACCTCCTGCCCCTCAAGAAAGCCACCTGAGTTCCAGGGACTTTAGTTCAAGTGGGATTCATTTGTCTTCCTGGTTCACATCTCTTCAAATTCCAACCGAAGTTCCTGTCACCCCCACACTCCCTTCCTTCTCAGAGCACCCTCATGTCCATTGCTCTGCAGGCGGCCTGCGACCTGCTTTGACTTTGTCCACTCACAAACATTACAGCTTCTGTACTTAGGAATGCTTTGTAAAAACCCACATGCCTTTCCAAGGAAACAATCTTTTCAAACGATAAATGAAAATCTGAGGGCTGGAGAGATGGCTCAGCGGTTAAGAGCACTGACTGCTTTTCTGGAGGTCCTGAGTTCAATTCCCAGCAACCACATGGTGGTTCACAACCAGCTGTAATGGGATCCAATGCCCTCTTCTGGTGTGTCTGAAGACAGCTACAGTGTACTCGTACACATAAAATAAATAAGTAAATCTTTAAAAAATACTTTTAAAAAAGAAAATTTGAAGTTGAAATGTACCCTTAAGGGTTCCCCAACCCCGTGTGCACTGCCTGGACCATAGAGGCTTCCTCCCAATCTTTCACAATCTTCCAATCTCTAAGTTTTTCTCTCATCGGGAAGCATAGTGAAGACTCTTTGCGCATTAAGAAATAAAATAACTCTTCTAGATAAATATAACTAAGAAAGTTTATCAGAAAGAAACTGAAAGATCAGGAGAGAAGCTGATGGCTTTCTGGCAGCTTCCAGGGACCTGTGTAAGGGCACAACTCTAGGGTCCCTTGAGGAGCCACAACACTGCTGTGACCCTTAGTATCACATGGAAAACTGAGGGTCTCGATGAAGCATGGGTGTAAATTACTGGTTAGTGCTATTGCCAGATTGCCTTTGGCCACAATTGTGATCATTAATGTCAATCATTGTTACATAGTAGGCTTCCAGATGACACTTGTCACTCCCACTCACTGTGTGACTCAGGATAAATAGCTATCATCTCTCCTTCACTTGCTGACATCTGTCTAGAGACAGAGCCTGAGGGTATGGCAGCAAAGAGAGCAGGGACAGAGCTGCTTCCAGGGGCAGGAAGGAAGGCTTTTGAGTGGCTGGGATGGAATTTATTTGTCAATTAAAAATTTGATAATCTCCCTTCCCAACCATAGATCACTGGGCTCCTCCAGGGTTTCCCTTCCCTATGCCATCCCCACCCAGCATCCCCTGAGGCTCCTCACCCTGTAGGTCTCCCCACTCTATATCTGGCTTCCCTGAGTTCTTGTGCCCCAACTTCTGGTTGTTCAAAGCTGACTCAAGGCAATACATACAGATAGAGGAAGCCACATTAGAAGGAAGCTTAGGAGAGGGCTGTCAAGGTCATGCTATTGCTTAGCTAGCTGCCGCTAGCAGGAGCAGTAGCAGCCTCTTGGATGACTAGGGATAGAACCTGCAGCTTTCCAGTCCCACAGAAGAGAAGAGCTTCTCAGCCCTCTTGCAGCTCACCCTTCTCCAGAACAACTGTACCTGTCTCCAGTGACATGGAAAAAAAGAAGGGTGTTTTGCACAAAGGAACATGAAAAAGGACAGCATGCCCTCCCATTATTAATTCTGTAGTAATGACACCCCCCCCCCCCCCAGTGAGAATGGCTGGGAAGAACTTCCAGACAAAGACTTTTGAAAAATGATCATAACTACAGTAAAACAACTCAATCTCAGTAATTGTTCCTTTGTTTCCTGGTTAGAAACCGTGAGCTCACCCTTTAAAAGTAGGGCTTTTCCAAAGCTGGAGATGTCTTCTGTTTTATTCTTTTGTTTACCTAATCTCTGGGCAGCAGGGTACAAGCACAGCCCATCGGTGACATTCATATTAACGTGGGCAGAGGGAAGTGTGGACGCTGCCTGGCGCTCTCAGGCACGAACACACGACATTGATGAGAGAAATGTGAGCAAATCATTCTGCCCGTGACTCAGAAATTCTGCTGCCCCAAATGAATCATCTGCAGGGGCCAAACAAGCCTTAATGCAGGAGACATCATTCCAAACAGGGACACGTCTGACATTCTGTAATGGCTCTTTCTTTTCTGTCATTTATAGCTCCAAACAGATGAGCTTTGGAACATGTAATTGTACTGCTGAAATCAATAGATGCTGGCTGCTGCTGGCCAGGGCTTAGAATAGCTATGGCAACTGTCTGGCAGGTGGAGAGGCTGCTGCTGCCTGCCTCCTAGGCTCCGCCTTCTGTTGGCTCAGATTCAGATCAGCCCCAGAGTCCACCACCTTTTATTTTGGTTAGTACAGGTGTCTTTCTCTCCCGATGGTTTGTTGATAGGTTTTGCTCATACAGACCTGCTGCTGTCTCTACACCTCTGTATCATACATTTTATAGCTCCATGTTTTCTTAAACAACCAAATCCAACAAACCAAACCATTGTTTGTTTGGTTTTTTTTTTTTTTTTTTTTCCAAGCTCTCTAGCACAGGTTGTCTCAAAGGTCACCGCTAACCCTGGGGCTTCTCTGTACATGTAGAGAAAGGATTCCTCCTTGAACCTGTGTGTCTGCTGCTCTCCTGCCTGTAGGGCTCCCGGCCTCTGGGTGCTTAAGGAAGCAGCATCTGAGCCCTGAGCGGGGAGCTGAGGGTTGAAATTCCCATTGTGATTGTGTTACTAATGGGTTCAGAGCCTGTGTTAGGAGCTGGAGGGATAGCTCAGTGAACAAATGTTTGCTATGCAACCATAAGGACCCAAGTTCAGATGCACAGCATGCACGTTCAGTCTGGGTGTGGTGAGGAATTTATGTAATCCCAGTGCTGAGGGGATGGAGACAGGAGCTCTGGGTTCAGTAAGAGACCCTGACTCAAAAATTTATGTGGAGATGAGTAGAGGAAGGGTACCTGATAACAGTCTCTGGTCTCCACACATACACAAACACAGCAGTTAAAACACTCACATACAAGTGCATGACATGTATACAACCCATACATGTATATCTATGCATATCTACACATACAACACACACAGAAACACACACACACACACACACACACACACACACACACACTCCTCGTATTTGTGTGTCCTGCTTTTCCCTTCTATGCTAGGCTAGGATTCCAGAGGATCAGAGGCTGTCAAAGCCTTTTTCAAGTATATACAAAATCTTGATTCAAATTTCATAAAAATAATTTTTAATTAAAAATTAAAAGTATTGAGGGGTTGGCTTTCAGTAAACTGCTGGCCTTGGAAGCCTGAGGACCTACAACAGAGCCCAGAACTCACATGGAAATGCCTGGTATGATGGCTCATACTTGTAATCCCTACTCTGGGGAGGCTGGCCCGATCCCTGGGGTTTGCTAGGCAGGTGGCCTAGCCCACTTGGCCAACTCCAGGCCAATGAGAGACCCTGTTTTAAAGGAGGCGTCAATGTTTCTAAGAGTGACACCTGGAGTTGTCCTCCTGCCTCCACATATATGCATATGTCTAATAAAGCAAGAGTAGCCAGTTTGCGTTCTAATTTTAACCCTTAAGATATTGGACCACATCCCCTTGACTTCCTTGTGAACACCTTTTGTGGTCTTGTGATAGTCTTGATGGACAGATCCAGGGATACATTTCTTTGAAGGAAATAGAAATGAGTTCCTAGTTGAATGATATGTTTGGATAACCTATGACTGACAAATCAATGTTACTGGTTACCTCTAGCCTCTTCGTGAAACACCTGGCCATGAGCTGGGAAAGATGTCTTCCCTTTGCTACTGCTTGGGAGGAATGCTAGGTCCAAGCTCCTGACATGGGTGGGCTGGGTTTTATGAGCTGCCAGAGAGTGTAATCCTGGCTCAGTACCAGAAGTCACAGCACATCTGCCCAGGATAGCAAGTTGCCCTCAGGCTGGCAACACATTGAGGAGGGAAGCTGGCTGCCTCCTCATCCACTTGGCTTACGTAGAATTCACTCGCTCTCCCTGGCTGCCAGCTGAGTCCTGCTTCCATTTGCACTGGAGCTTGAGTGTGTAGAAGCATCAGGCTTAGCTGCATGCAAGCACTCGCTCCGTTCTTGAGTGTGTAGAAACATCAGGCTTAGCTGCATGCAAGCACTCGCTCCGTTCTTGAGTGTGTAGAAGCATCAGGTTTAGCTGCATGCAAGCACTCGCTCCGTTCTTGCCCCTTCTAGATCCTTTCTCTCTTGAGAGATGTGTTGTTAATATGGTGGGGGCTTTTGGTTGTTGGTGAAGGAGAAGTGGGTATCCTTTGCCCTCCATACTTCAGAGGATCAAGAAGTCAGCCAGATCTGACTCATAAGAATATTTTGTAATCTGAGGCTTCAAAGAAGTCTTGGGATTCTTGAATTTATTCTGAGACATCAAAAGTTTGTAGGCACTGTTGGGGCAAGCTGTGCTTCCCAACAGAGGAATCCCAGCCCATTGTACTAAAAGTTATTATAAGTAGGGCCAGGAGCTGGGATTGTTGCTCGTACCTTTAATCATAGCACTTGGGGGCTGGGGCAGGGGTGGGTAGATGTGGATCTCTGTGAATATACAGCCAGCCTGTTCTAATAGCAATTTCCAGACCAGCTAAGGCTACAGTGAGACCCTATCTCAAACAAAGACAAAACAAAACCCAGACCAAAACAAACAAACAAACAAACAAACAAACAAAAACAAGAAGGAGGGGTATATAGTTCAGGTGATAGAGCACCTACCTCTAATGTACAAGATCTTAGGTTCAAAGCCGAGCATCACATTAACCTTGCACGGTAATGCACATGTGTAATTCCTGCATTGGAGAAGTAGAGGCAGAAATACTCTAAGTTCAAGATCATTTTCAATCATGTTGTGAGTTCAGGGCCTGTCTAGGCTGCATTAAATCCTGTATCAGGAGGAGGAGGAGGAGAAGGAGGAGGAGGAGGAGGAGGAGGAGGAGGAGGAGGAGGAGGAGGAGGAGGAGGAGGAGGAGGAGGAGGAGAAAAACAAGAACAAGAACAGCAACAACAAACAAACAAACAACAAGGAGAAAGCTGTAAAGCAGAAAGTGGACCTGCAGGCTGTCACTTGCCTGCATTTGTCATTTGTCATTTTCGTATCACAGTCATGTATTATTTCTAAACATTAATTTATTATTTCTCTTGCTGCCTGGTTGTTGTGCCCCATTAAACTTTGCATCTAAAACAACTGCCTTTCTTGATCCCTATTTGATCCCAGCTCTGAGACACTTCTTTAGAAATATATTTTAGGACTGGAGAGATGGCTCAGTGGTTAAGAGCGCTGACTGCTCTTCCAGAGGTCCTGAGTTCAATTCCCAGCAACCACATGGTGGCTCACAACCATCTGTAATGGGATCCGATGCCCTCATCTGGTGTGTCTGAAGACAGCTACAGTGTACTCATATACATTAAATAAATAAATCTTTTTAAAATGTATTTTAAATTTACTCTTTGAGGATTTCCTTTCTCCCTTTTCACTCCATCCATATTCTACCCACAAAGAAGTCCCTCTCCCACCTTTATGACTCCATTTTGCTCTTTTTTTTTCTCCTTTTCTCCTTTTATTAACCCACTGAGTTCAGCTAGTATAGTCCATATGTACATGGGGATAGGCCTACCCACTAAAGCATGAGCAGCCAATCAGGGACCTCATGAAATCAAGAAAACTGATTCTCCCTTACCCTAGCCACCCTCGACTGCCAGTAACTCTCACCTAAGGATGTGTATGGAAACCAGAGGACAACTTTACAAGTTGGTTCTCTCCTTCCACTGTGGGTTCCCAGGATGCAACTCAAGTTGCCAGGCTTGCATGACAAATACCTTTACCTGTGGCACCATCGCCAGTGTCAGCCGGAGGGTTACTTTAATCTTTATGAAAGCTTTTAAGATGTTTGGTGTAGAGTGTTGCTCTTTCCTCAGAATGAATGAGAATGAGGAAAAGTCCCTGGATTCCAGCAAGCATGTTAGGGGCATGACAAGGTTCCTTCAGTGCTGATCCTTCTACCATGAGGGACCTGTCTCTGGAAATGTCTCCCAAATCCAGCCTTTCTACATTCAGCAGGAGATGTGTAATCCATAGCTACTCCCAGCCATGTGGATAGAACTCTATGCAGAAGGAACTGTGCGGCTGGATTCACTGCACAGCTGATTAAATATTTGAGCAACTCATTTTATAATGTGACTTCACTAAGTGCCTGCCTACCTATCGCACCAAAGCCACTGGTGATTAGGTGGCTCAGAAATGGCCCCAGAACGCAAAGACACATCCTTCTCAGCTCAAAATAGAAAACTCAGCAACACTCTCCTGAGGGCTGTAAATAGAGCTGTCAGGGTGTGTAATGACTCAACCAGAAACAAGGCCATGTCAGAGGGACTGCTCCGCGGCTGCTCAAATGTTCCCATTGACGCTCGGTCATAAAGAATCAGTTCCAAGGTGTGTTCTGGTGGTAAAACTAAAGGAACACAGAACACAACCAAGGTCGGGCTTCACATTTATGTGGAGCTCATAGAGAGCAATCACTTCCTTTTCTGTTCCATGTGGCTGCCCAACTTCCTCTGACGTCATTGCCTGAGGCTGACTTCCTTCTCTAAACACATTAAAAAAAATAATAATGAGTTGGAATTTTCCACTCTTACGTGTTTTATTCAGTTATAATTAATTAAAAATAATAACTCGCTGAGAGCTTGCTTTGCAGCTGAAGATCACCTGGAATGTCTGATTCTTCCGCCCTCACCTCCCCAGGGCTGACATTACACCCTGTGCACCAACCCCCTCAGCTGTATGTGATGCTGGGGGGTCAGACCCAGGTTTTCACGTATGTTAGGTGAACACTATCAAATGAACTACTGGAATCGAGCCACACAGAATAGGAAATATCAGGGTGGTTGTATGTTAAGGATCAGTAATAGCATTGGTAACTTTTGGCTTGGCTTCTTTTTCTTGTGTGTGTCCATGTTCAGGCATGACTGTGTGGATGCTCATGGGTGCATGTATGTACATATGTGTGTAGAGGCCAGAGGTCAATATCAGGTGTCTTCCTCAACACTTTAATTTTTCACATAGTGTCTCTCACCGAACTTGGAGCTCACTAATTGGCTGGCCTGACTGGCTAGGAAGCCCCTAGGATCTGTCTTATTCCATCTGTGTCATATCCTCAACCCCCACCTTCATGCCACCCAGGACTGACCAGTATTGAGATATTACATACTGCAGCCAGCTTTGTATGTGGCTCTTGGGATCCACGCTCGGGACCTCACACTGCGAGGCAAGCACTTTACCATCAGTGCCTGTCCTCACATCTGATTTACTTTCATGCATAAAATGCATTATGGTGCAAATGTATATGTATCCCTATTGTGGGACACTGTAAACAAAACAGAAAGCCCCCAGGCTTGAGGACACTTGTGTTTTTAGGGTTAGCTTTACTGGTTTTAGTGAAGATTAAATGTTGTCATGGCTCACTTTGGAAAACGGCCTTGATGTTTTTGGATACCAGCTCATTCTGACAGTGTAGACGGTTCTGTATGCCATACAACCTGTCTCAAGGTGATTCTGACAGTGTAGATGGTTCTGTACTCCATACAACCTGTCTCAAGGTGATTCTGACAGTGTAGACGGTTCTGTACTCCATACCACCTGTCTCAAGGTGAGCCCTGCTCTCCCTGCGTTAGCATCTAAAATTGTCAGTTGGCCTGTCTGTTCATACCTACTTCACTCTAGGCCCACTTTCTTTTCCATACGCATCATTATTGGGAAAGTGACAGAGGGGACAGAATAGATACGCAGCATCCTGGGCTTCCCAGCTGTGGAAGGCAGATAGCAAGAGAAGACAACCTGCTTGGCTCTGAAATGAGATCCAACCATGTCCTCAAGAACAGGACTTCCTAAGCGGAGTCTACAAAGTAAGTCAGTCATTTACTGATAATAAATAATGATGAGTTTCTTTCAAACATTCCCTTGGTATAAATGCATTTTCACTGTTTATTAACAATGAGAGGAAGTTGCATACCAATGGGTTGATGAACTTACTTGTGTTTCCGGGAGAACTAAAACTTGACAGATATTTGACACTGTGGGGCATAGAGCATCTTCAGTGCTTTTTGGAGGCTGATAATTTGACTATATTTTTCTTTCTGTTTTTTTTTTCATGTTGTGTGCACGTGAGCATC
Organism: Arvicanthis niloticus; assembly: GCF_011762505.2. Classification (NCBI taxonomy): domain Eukaryota; kingdom Metazoa; phylum Chordata; class Mammalia; order Rodentia; family Muridae; genus Arvicanthis; species Arvicanthis niloticus. The sequence goes on from NC_133435.1 coordinate 13,788,250, forward strand.
TACGCATATTTTGCACTTGTGAGTACACATGTCTGGGTGTGTATCCTCATGAATGTGGAGGTCCAAGGTTGACGCTAGGAACCATCCTCCATCACTCTTCTGCCTGTTCACTGAAGCAGTGGCCTCCCAGTCAAATGTGGGTCCTGTGCAAGGGACACGCTCTTAACCGCTGAGCTACCTCTCATCGCCTTAACCATATTTTATGAAACTCAAAGCAGTCCAAGGAGTATTTTTAGAAAGCCAATATTCTAACACATTAATTACAGTAAGGACAGACTAATTTGATGCTTGCCTTTGAGGAGTGAGGGTAATTCATTATGAAGTGAAGTGTTTTTTTTTTCTATAATTAAACTATCACGTGTCTGTGAGAGCAGAAAACTTTGTGTCTGCAGTAAAAACACGGCAGTAGCCTCCCATCAGAGCTAAGGGGATGTAGCCAGCATTCACTGACATTATGTCTAGGGACAGACTGTCTAGCGCAAAGCTCCATGTGCTGTGCTCAGAACCAAAGCTTCAGTGAGGTGAGTGAACAAGGCAACTCAGGCGAGAGCTAATGTCTTGGCTTTGTTACTCACTTAATTTTGAATTTTTAGCCATCGAACATCCAGAAATCTTTTGCTACTTTTTTTTTTGTGACCCCCACATTTACTTACATGTGACAACCTACCATTTAAGAAGCTGGGGAGATGGTTCAGTAGTTAGAAGCACACACTGCTGCTCCCTTCCACAGGACTCAGATCTCATGACACATGATGGGCTGCTCACAACCACCTGTTAACGCCAGCTTAAGAGGATCTGGCGCCACCTTCTGGTCTCCACAAGCACTGCATGAGTGTGTATATACCTACAAGAGACAGGTACATAATATAATTTAAAAACATTTTTAAGGAAGCTGCGCTCTATATTGTAGGCACAGAGATAATTCTATTCTACATAATCAGAAGAAGCCAAAATCCTATTGTATTCTCTGAAAAAGTCGCTCTACATCTTGGAAAATCCTCGCTGGACCCTTCCATGAGTCACACCTTCCTCAGTTTACAGGGCTGATAAACGCATACTTCCAGCTCCTGTCTCCCCCCTCCTCAGTGCTCCACAGCGTGTGCAGGGAGGGTGCCTGTGCAGACTAGCTTGCTCTTAGATCCCTTGCTTTCTCCCTTCTGTTTTCTCGAGGAAGAGTGTTACAGACGGCAGCTGAGAGGCCAAGTGAAACTGACTTTCTCCAGCTTGTGTCCACTGGCTGCTCCCCATGAGAGGAGTTAACGGCAAGGGACTGGAGAGTGGGCAGAGCCAGAACATTTCTTCCCACCCTTCTGTCCCCAGGTTACTTCTCCCTTTGGATTGGCAGCACGGTTGTGCCTCTGTGAGAAATGAACTGGCCTTTAAGTGAGGACAGCGGACAAGAAGTCACGAGATACTCAAGATGTGTGGGATAGTGAGGGAACCTGCATGCCCAGGAGGACTCGGAGCCTGAGGATGTGGGGCTGTCTAGCTGCAGGCCAGGCTTGTTTGTCTGTGATAAGATAAAGTGGGAAGCGACCTTAATTAAAGGAGACTAACAGACCAAAATAAACAATATAAAGACACAGTGGAGAGGAGGGGCTGGGATTTATTTATAGGCGCTGTATCCATGACCACCATTATGACATCAATGAGGAATGATGCCATTTGGTGGAAAACACATCTCCTGTTTGCAGAGCTGTTCAGCAATGATCACCGCTCTCTAGCTTTGCTCTCCAACTGCTAATCCTGAAAAAGTCTTGGGAGACCAGAAACATACATGATATATATGTATCATGAGAGATATAATATATGATATTATACATAATATCATACTATAATACATGAGGGAGAATTAAAATCTTTTATTTTTCCTAGAAAACAGTAATGGTTCAGGAGGCCATGGAGTAGACACCCCAAGCCATTAATAGAGCAAGATGGGAAAATGATAGCCAGCCCTAAGACAAGTGAGCATCTCCATTGTTACATCCCTGATGTTCTATCTGGGGTTTGTTCATATGTACGCATATCGTCTGTGGGTTCGTGTGGGCACAGATGCCTGGGTGTGGAGATGAGAGTCAAACTCAGATGTTAGATATCGTCCTTTGAGACTATCTACCTTGTTTTTTGAGGCAGGATCTTGAAGTGGAGATTTCTGATTTCTTTGGAGACTCGGTTGTGTCATGTGATGTTTCCCTGGAAGCTGTCTTAGGAGGATGTTTTGCTGGGGCAGACGCTAGGGAGGTTGCGTGATATTTGGAAAGTGTATAAGTAGAACCCAACAGACAGCGAATGACCCTTTGCATTAGTTCATCTTACAATGCTTGTCTACCCTTTGCTGATCTTGTCATGCCGTAGAGAAAAAAAACTCCAGTGAACGTCTCATGGTATTCTGGCTGCTTCGTGCTGCTTTCTGCAGATTTATGCTGACTCGGCAGAGCCTCGTGGTTTCTTCTGGATCGACCTGCTGCTACTGGTTCATATCTGGTGTTTGCCAATTGGACTAGACTGTTGCTACTGATTGGTGTTTGGAATTGCTCCCAAAGAAGTACTTCGAAACAGGTTCACATCCCCACTGGGCTAGAAGGGAGGTTGAAGCATTTAAGAACCCTTATTAAAGTAGGTTTTGGAAAATGTAAGCTTACAGGATCTTATATTAGTCTGGAACTCACCAAGTAGGCTAGCCTGCCTGGTAAACAAGGCCCAGGGGTCCGCCTGCCGTAACCTCCTTGGTGCTGGGATTGTAAACACATCACCACACATAGCTTTCTATCTGCGTGGGTTCTGGGGAGCAGGCTCGGGTCCCTGCGCTTGAATGCCAACCACCTTAATTAGTTATTTCCCCATATCCTCACTGGAAATCAGAAATCAATGATGATAGATTTTTAATATTAAAAAAATACAGTGAAATGCAACGTGATTCTTACATTTAATACACATTCTCATTCTGATAGTATTTGGATTTGCATATGCCAAAGTGTCTGATCTTCTCAGCAGAGTCTCAAGTCTTTGTTGTATTTTTATGTGAGCCAATTCCAAGTGCAAGCTGACATGGTTGTATGTAGCCCAGGGTCCACAGCCTGACTTTTTACCATATTAAACATTTGGCAAGGAAAAACTACACTTTCCCCAATTCATAGATGCTATTGTTGGAAAGACTGTCTGGTTTGCAGGAAAAGAACGTTGAGATGAAACTAGCATTCAGATGAACTTTATTAGTAGAAAAAAACAAATCCTATCATGGTTGTACCTTGAAATCAGAGAACACTAAGAGACAACGGCTTTGGACCATAGGCAGCCATGACATGACTTTCAATCCAGAGGACAAAGCGGGTTTCTGACTCTTACAAGGCTTTCGCAGAGGAGTTAGGCAAGCTCTGTAGCGCATGGCCCAGCTTGGCCTGGCCTAAGTGTCAAGAGTCACAAGACAAAAGTCACAAGATGAAAGCAGAGAAGTTCTAGAAAAAAAGGGAAGTTACAACTCAATTTTGTCATGAGGTTGCCTGCAGCTGTGTATGGTGCTGGTGATGGTGGCAGTGGTGCTGGTGATGGTGGCAGTGGTTCTGGTGCTGGTGCTGGTGCTGGTGCTGGTGCTAGTGGTTCTGGTGTTGGTGTTGGTGCTGGTGGTTCTGGTGCTGTGCTGCTGGTGCTGGTGGTTCTGGTGCTGGTGCTGGTGTTGGTGCTGGTGGTGGTGCTGGTGGTTCTGGTGCTGGTACTAGTGGTTCTGGTGGTGGTTCTGGTGCTGGTGGTTCTGGTGCTGTGCTGGGGTGGTTCTGGTGCTGGTGGTGGTGGTTCTGGTGCTGGTGGTGGTGTTACAAGTCAAGTCAGCACTCTATTTACCCTCAGTCCCAGAGAGAACTGCAGGGGGTGAGCCTGGTTCCTGGAAAGTGGGGGAGGAAGGAGACAGGGCTGTGGGGCAGCTGAAGATTTGCCAGGAACAGTCATAATCTTGGGAAACGGGCATAGATAAAAACCATTCTAGGTTCACAAAATTATAAAAGGGGCTTCTTTTTGATATCCCAGTTTCATGCGAGATTTGAGCAAATTACTGGTTGGATGAAAATATCTTCCCTATTACAGGCTGTTTAGCACCCTGAGTCTATCAAGCAGATGTGCATTGTGTTCCCAGCCCCACTGTGCTTGCTAGAACTCCCCTCCCAAGTTACCAGTGTGCCCCTTGAGATGTGCTCTCGGCTCATTGAGGGCCATTGCTTCAAGCCACGGGCTTATCTAATCTGCCGGTTGCCCAGTTGCTACAGGGCAAGCCCCCTCCCCGCTACTGTTTCATGATTGCAGGAACCCCAGTGACCAAGCCAGTGTCTGTTGCCTTGCACCTGGCACATGTGGCTTGCCTGGGATGTGATCTAGCTGCTGTGATTCTGCACATCATTAGCGGCCTACCCTTTCACCTGCCCGCTCCATCCAGTAGCAAGTGGCCTGAAGTCTCTGATGGTGATAGGAAGAATAAGGAGAAGAGATGACGGTGGTGGTGGTGATGGTGATGATGGTGATAATGATGATGGTGGTGATGATGATTCCTTTTGAAATGACGCAGCACATTGGCTCCTGTAACTTTTGCTATAAGTACAGAGTAAACAAAGCAACTGTTGACACTGCAGGACTCCTCTGGCTGTCCTGTCCCTCCTCCAGTGATGGCAGGGATCTTAAGGTTGAGCACCTATCCAGCAGTTTCAGTGTCCAAGGATTACTCAGGATGCTGTTAACCCATACGGTGGTGACAGTACTGTCATTAGAACTAACTCAAAGCAACCACCCTAAACATTTCTGTAGAAAATTTCCCAAATGTCCTGGTACTGCCATGGTCAATCCACATGTCTGTGAATGCCCCACCTCCAACTCTGGTCCCCCAGTGCAGCATCTGCTGATATACATGCAGCCTGGCCCACGCCTGTGTGCATGATACACTCCAGACCACTGCCGTCTCTAGGCTGCCGCCGCCTCTAATCATTTTAACTCTGGATTAAATTAAACAAGCACCCATTAATCAACCTGTAGATGCCAGGCTCTGCACTCAGCACCGAGAGGGTAATGTAAAAGGAATCAAGAAATGGACCCTTGACAAGCTTATCACTTAAGCGTGCGATAAGCATATGGCCCTGGCTATTTTCGGGTTGGGAGAACTTGAGGTGGGATAGGTCGTTAACCTTGTTGTAGCTGGCCTGCAGGAGGGATCTGATGTTTTACCATCACAGCAAGTATATGAGATACAAGGATCTGAAGACAGGTCTATGGAAGCTAGATGGTGTGTGTGTGTGTGTGTGTGTGTGTGTTAGAGGTGTGTTGTATGTATGTGTGTACACCTTGTAATGTGGGAGTACACATATGTACACATGGAAGCCATTACCTCTCTTCATCCTTCTCTGCCTTATCTGTCTGTCTATCTATCTATCTATCTATCTATCTATCTATCAATTAATTTTGGGTTTTTTTGTTGTTTTGGTTTTTTGTTTGTTTGTTTGGTTGGTTGGTTTTTTTGAGACAGGGTTTGTCTGTGTGGCCCTGGCCATTCTGGACTCCCTCAAGAGACCATGCTGGCCTCAAATTCAGACCTCTGCCTCTGCCTCCAGAGGGCTGAGATTAAATGTGCACACCACCACTGTCTGGCCCTCTGACTTATTTTTTGAGACAGGGTCTCCCACTGAACTTGGAGCTTGACAATTGGCTAAAAAATAACTAGCCCATGAGCCACAGGGACCCTGTTATTTCTATCTCCCCAGAGCTGAGCTTGAAGGTTGTGCGGCCAATCCTGTATTTTATGTGGTTGCTGGGGATCCGAACACAGGTTCGCACGCTTTCACAGCAAGCTCTTTACCCACTGAGCCATCTCCTCAGCCCCATCAACTTAGACATTTCAAAAAGATAAGCTTGCATGGGATCAGTCACTTGCTCTCCATACGGCCTAACAGTTTTAGAGTCTGGATTTTGTTAGGATGCTGTAACTTCTTGCCTTTACGTTTTATCCCAAGACCAAGTAAGAGATATACCATGTTTGAGGACATCTACCAAGCATGCTTTTTTTCCAATGGTTTCCTGGGTAGTTGTTCTCAATTTTCAGCTGACAATGAATACAAGATTCATCCTTCTCAGGGAAGGTTTCTAACTCACAATAAGATATAATTAATGGCCTTAATTAGTCCTTTGACATAAATGCAATCATCTGATTTTCCCTGTAGAGATCTTTTACACTTCTCTCATGGTTACAACAAGCTAATAAAGTTGTCCCCACCAGAAAGAGATGCACATGATATACACAGCCCTAGGAAGATTGAGGGGATAAGTCACTGTGTTAGTCAAGAGTCTTGAGTGTAAGAAATGGAAACGGACTCTAGTCATCTAAGAAGAAAATGGATTTATTGTCTCACGGGATCTCGAGAAAGCTAAAGGATTGGGCTTCAAAAATGGGGGACACAAAGGGACTCTATACAGGCAGAACAAGTGACAACAGTGTGCCATTGACAATAATACTTGCTCATTCTATAAAGATCCAGATGATGTAGAAGCCATAAGTGCTGACAGGATGCTGTATGAACCTGGCCCTGCTTCCTGGAGGCCATATCTGAGGGTGTCTGGCTGGTGATGCCCAAGCACCTGTCATAGTGACAGGAAAAGATAAAGAAATGACTGGTCTTTTCAACCTCTGGTGTGTTTAAGTTTCGAGTCCTGTCAAGAATCAGGTTTGAGGGAACTCAGATATTTAGATGCTAGATAATTGTTCTAGTTTAGTTTATGTTGCTGTGACAAATATCCCAACGAAAAACAACTTTGGGAGTGGAAAGGTTTACTTAGCATTACAGTTTCAACATGCAATATATCATTGAGGGAAGTCAAGGCAGGAACCCAAAGGAGGGCCTGCTTGCTATTCCATACAGCATTACCTACATCCATGGAACTCACTTCATAGCAAATAGTATGGCAGGAACTATGGAGGATACTGCTTGTGCAGTTCAGGATCATGTGCCTAGGGAATGGCTCTGCCCAAAGTGGGCTGGGTCCTCCCACACAAATCAATAATCATGACACCCCCTCCCAGATATAACCTTGGGTCAGCCTGATCCAGTTGATTACTATTTAAGATTCTTTTTCTAGGTAATTCTAAATTGTGTCAAGTTCACAGCTAAAACTAGCCACACAGGGTTTATGCAAGTAAATATGCATCTTTCTCGAGGGATGACTAAGGGGAGCATAAAATATGGACATGTTACATTTTGCTCAAATAATATTTCATGTTTCCAATCTTTGTTCCCTTTTCTAAAAGAAAAGAAAGAAAAAAAATCAAAATAAAACAAAACAAAAGAATAAATAGAGATCAAGTGGCATCTTTGCGGTTTCTCCAACAACTTACAATTGGAAATAAAGAAAACATTTTTTATTATTTGCTGACTGTGCACACAGCAGAGGATTTCTTATGGTTATCCTGTGTCTCTATTACTTTATTGTCCTGACTCAGAATTTAATTGAGTCCCTGATCCTTTTGTCAGCTCAGTCAGTCCTCACAGCTCAAGCTACCCCATGATAAATGGATGCTTCCCTGTGTGTCTCTGCCTTATCTAAGGAAAAGCTGACTCTTTCACATAACTCTCCACCAGCTTTTCTCTGCAAAGCCCCAACAGAAAGCCCTCCATAGAAAGAGCCGGCTATGAGGGCATCAGCATGTGGACTGAAGAGGTTAATGTGATCTGGGTGTTTGAGAGTGTAAATCATAAGCACTTATGGTCCTGTGCTACAAAAAAATTGATTGGCTCTATCCTTTTATTACAATGGAAAGGAAAAATATCAGACACAAAAGCATATCCGTGGTCTGTTCAACCTGTGCCTTTGGGACCATATACAGCTGTGTGATTCCTAACATACATAAAATTATAACATTATGAGATTTGCAGGGGCATTTGGAGGAGGGTTATTAGATTGTGCAGTCCTTGAGTGTAAACTTTGTAGGTGACAATATTGCATTGTAATATCAAAAGACTGGATATGCCTAGATCTATTCCAAAGGCTAGAATTAACAAGCTATCCTGTTACACACCTGGTATTCTAAAGTGTTCCTTCTTAATTCCTAATCAGCTAAGTGGTTTTGGATTAAATAGACAGTGCTAATTAAAAATTAATGTGGACACAGATCCTTACATTAGCTCTACAGTTCCAAGTCCCTCCACTGGGGGCAGTGCAGAGCTCCCCTAGGTTATTTCAACACTCGGAGACCTACATCTGTTTGACCATCAGTCTGGAGACTTTCTAGGAGAAACTTGATCTTGGCCAGTCTCTTAGGCAGAGGCATTAGAATTTTCTGTCATAGTCAACAAAGACAAAGACTCATGACAGTGAATTCTAGTCAAAAGGATGTGGAAGCTTCCTCAGACTGGACATTTTGTCTTCATGTATTTCTGTGCACCACATCGATGTAGTGCCCACAGAGGCCAGAAGAGAGTGTGGGTTTCCTCTACTGGAGTTACAGATGGTTGTGTGCTGCCCTGCGGCTACTGGGAATGGAAACCAGGTCCTCTGTAAGAGCAACCAGGACTCCTAACCAGAGAGCCATGTCTCTAGCCCTGAGCCATGTTCTTCACAAGTTTTATTTCTGACAACTTCTGTTACTGCATTCACCCCAGAACATGGCTCTCATCCCCAAACTACACAACAAATCCTGTTGAAGGAGCCCTGCAGATGATTGCTTGTTTGCTTTTCTTTTTTTTTTTTTCCAAGACAAAGTTCCTCTGTGTAACCCTGACCAAATGCACTAATTTAGTAATTTAAGCAGACGAAAGGGGCAATTTACAACGCTAACAATGCGATTTATTTTGGCAGATTTTTGCTTTATTGTTTCCTTTGTTTTTAAATTTCTGCTGTGGTTCACATACTAATTTTTTTTTTTATCACAAAGACTGCGGTTTGGTTATGAATACAGTCATGTTCTCATGTGTGGCAAAGTCAGCTTGGTTTTACAAAACGTAAGTGGGTGTTGCAGAAACATCTGTTGTGGGGTTTTTTTTGGTTTTGTTTTGTTTGCCTTGCTACTGTCCCTGACCTGCCTTCTAGGACATAGTTCCCATCTCTCTGAGGTTTTATTGGACATCCAGCAGAATTTTTCCTTTTCCCTTGCCACTCTGGGCTTGGCCTTGGAAAGTCACAAGGCTAACCTTGGCCAGTTAGAGGTTCTGTCAGGGGCCTTATGCTTTCTCCTGAGGGCATTAGTTTGATAAAAAAGCTATAAATGGGAGGCTAGAAAGATGATATAAGTTCAAATTACTAGCACCCACATTTTAAAAAGCTGGGGGTAGGGATGTGCATCACAGCACTGGGGTGATAGTGACAGATAGGTCCCTGGAGCTGGCAGGCCAACCATTCTAACATCAGTGAGCTCCAGGTCCATGAGACACCCAGTAGCAAAAGCAAAATGATGGTGGTGGTGGTGGTGGTGGTGGTGGTGGTGGTGGTATGGAAAGCCACTAAGGAGAACAACTGATACCGGCCTCTAGTCTCCATGTACAAGTACATACATATATGCCCACATGCACACACATATGAATATAAAAAACACAGACAAACACAAACCTATAAATGTGGTCAGGTTGGCTCTACTCATGATTTCCTCCACTCCACGGAAGAAGCTGGATGTTAGCAGCACTTGAGACTGATCCGGGACCTGGCCCACACTAGGCAAAAGTCTACCACTGAGCTATAGCCCCACCCCTGTTTTTTAACTTTTTATTTTGAGACAGGATCTGGCTAGGCTGCCCAAGATGACCTTGAACTTGTAAGTCTCTTGCTTCAACCTCCCTTGTATCTGGGATTGTAGGCACAACCAAACATCTTTTAAAGATCCAACATACCACTCCTGTTTGTAACCCATGCCTGAGCCAACAAGGGCTGCTCCTGAGCTTGCTTGTGTATTAAGCCATTCTGGGGACTTAAGTTGGCTCTAAGGTCATATTTTATTCTCATGAGCACGCTAGAATTTATTATAGGCCCAGTTTAAATCCCCAGCATGTAGTGGAGGAAACAGAAACAGCAAGGTCAAGAAATGTGTCCCAAGTCATAGTCATTGGGAGGTAGAGAATTACCCAAAGCTTCAGTCAGCTCCCTCCCTCCCTCTCTCCCTCCCTCTTCCTCCCCCTCCCCTTCCCCTTTCCCCTCTCCCTCTCTCTCCTCAATATTTACTGTATTTTACATTTCATGTAAGTGTGTGTGTGGAGGTGGCTGGTTTGTGCACATGAGTGCAGGTACTCACAGATGCCAGAAGAAAGCATCAGATTCCCCATGGTGATGCTCCATGATGGAGTTACAGGCTCTTGTGAACCCCTTGATGTGTATGAGCTTTCAGCTGTGGCATCCTCTCTCCAGCCTCATTTCCCAGTGATTTTGATCTTCTAGTAGGAGACAGAAGAAACCCCCAGTATTACGCAACAGTTTCTTCTGAGACTGAAACATTTCATTCTACAGGGAAGCTTCTGAAACAGGAAGGCAAGCAACTCAACATAGCTTCAGGAAGTCCCTGAAACTGATCAGATTCACCACCCTATCCCCCACCCCCACCCCCAGCCCAAGTAAGCAATAAAAAGCCCAGAGTTCCTCTCAGAAGTGTGGAGTTAAGCTGTAAAGAAGACCCAGACAACCCAAGTGGAAAAGAAGGCTTTGAAACCAGACAAGCTACCTGGAAGAAGCAGAAACCAGCCATGCTGCCTGGAAGGGTTTTAGACCAGAGTCACTCGAAAAGGATACTTTTCCAATCTGTAGAGCTAGCTGCCTACAAGGTATGCACTGTGTTTCGGGTTTCCTAGCTTTTGTGGGCTACTATCCTTGCTGGGGTGGATCTTGGTGATGTAGCTGCCTTTGAGTCATTTCTATTCCCGTAAGTAAACCCAATAAAATTCATCAATCACCAAGCTGGACTTTGGTGGTGTGGTGGTTGGAATAGGTCTGTGTGTGCCTGTCTGTACACCACCGTGCTTTCTGTCATGATAATAATAAACTAAACCTCTGAAACTGCAAGCCAGCCCCAATAAAATGTTTGCCTTTATAAGAGTTACAGTGGTCACGGTGTCTCTTCATAGCAATAAAACCCTAAGATTCCTGGTATCCATACTTTGGTCTGTTGTAGGCTCCCTATCCCGAGGTCCCTGATACACATGTGTAGCATGTCCCTAGGAAAAGTTTTGTCACACAACACTCAGGGATCCATGTGTAGCAGGATTTGCTACAAGAGCATCCTCTGCTATTACTCTGACGTCCACCAGCTGCTTTCAGAACTGCCTCTTTGAACGTAGAAGGCAAAGAGCCATGTCTGAAAACATTGCTTCTTAACACCCTCAACTCAAAACCACAAATGTCAGTAGAAGGCTGCCGTTCAAAGTTTCTGGTCTCTACGGAGCAGAGGTGCACACACTTCTCCTGGCCAGGCATTTGGAAACTTGACACCCAGCAGGCCTTTCCCAGCAACAGCTTTGGCAGAAGGTGGCTGGGGGAGGAGCAGCTGGAAGTAGGAGGCCAAGGGAAATGTGAGCTCTGAGAAAACACTCACCTCTTTCAAAATATCACTGGCAGAAAGAGGCAACGTCACATCCAGATGACATTTCCATTTTATGGAAGAGATGCAAACAAATGGCTGGGTGATGGCTTTAAGCTATATTGAGTTATGTTAGCAACCTTTGTGGTTTTACTTGGTGAAGTCACAAACCTTACCAGGCTTGCCAGTCCCTTGATGACTTCATAGCTAAATTCTCTCTGCAAGAGGTGATGCAGGAACACGTGTGGCTAGCTCCAAAATTCTGTGTGCTCATATGTGCCTGTTCATGTGTGTGGGTGCACATGTGTACGCGCGCAGGTGTGTATGTATCTGTGTGTTTCTTCCCCTGGTGCTATCCACCTTGCTGTTGTTTGAGATAGGGTCTCTCCCTGGCCTGGAACTTCACCAGTAGACTAGGCTGGCTGGCCCCGGGATCTGCCTTCCTTCACCTCCCAGGGTTAGGATTACAAATGCATGTTACAGCATGTAACTTTTTAAAACAACAGCTTCGGGGTTTCAATCCAGGTCCCCCATGCTTTTACAGCAAGCAGTTTTACCAACAAAGCTCTTTCCAGTTCCCAACTTTTTAAAAATTTGATTTATGTTTCTTCAGTGTGTTTGGATGCCTGTCTGGATGTATGTCTGTGTACCACCTGCATACCTGGTGCGGGTAGAGGCCAGGAGGGGGCATCAGATTGTCTGGAACTGAGTTACAGACAGTTGTGAGCTGCCATGGGAGTGTAACGCCCAAGCTGCCCCATGTTGGGTGGCCAAACTGTAACGGCCCGCTCTGTTCTGTAGGTCTGGGTCTAGCGAGAAAGAGTGTGGGGCAAGCGACACGAAGAATGGAGACAAGACAGAGGGTCTGATCAAGTCTCAAGTCTCATTTATTGCGTCTCTCTCTCCTTTATTGTCTCTCTCATTGTCTTCCTGTATTCTCCTCTTGAAGGGAAATGTGGGGTATTTATAGGTTTTTGCCACGTGCCTTGTAGGCCCGTGAATACCACATGCCTTGCAGGTGTGGATATGACATAAGCCATACAGGCATGTATGGCGTGGATAGCACATGGATAGCACGTGAACCGCATGCCTTGCAGGCATGGATACCACGTGCGCCTTGCAGCTGGGGGCAGTAAACAGCAAAACAAAATATGTGGGATATCAGAGTGTGCTTCAGCTGTTGTAGGCTGTTGAAAAACAAGTCTCATGTCAGGGTATATGGCTTGAAATGGCTGCAAAGCTGATAGCCGCTTTCTGCTAAAAGTCGGCTCCCAACATGAGAGTACTGGGAATCTAACCCCCATCTTCTAGAGCTGACAGTGCTCTTAACTGCCGAGTCAACTCTTTAGTCCACTCCCCTAATTTTTTTAAAGCAGGGACTTAGCTGGCAGAAATGGACACAGATCCTTTGCCTATGACCTTATATAATCAAACACTTAAAGCCACCTCTAGAAATGGAGAGGAATCCCACCTAGTCTCTCTCTCTCTCTCTCTCTCTCTCTCTTATAAAAAGATTTATTTATTTTATGTATGTGAGAACATTGTCATTCTCCTCAGACACACCAAAGGAGGCCATCGGATCCTATTACAGACGGTTGTGAGCTGTGGGAAGTGGCTCCACTCTCACCATTACAAAGTGGCACTTGGCATAGGCATTGCTTGAGAGAAAAGATAACTCCATATATGGAGTTGTATGCGCTGAGAGGTGTGGTTACCTGATCACCCCACCTCGAGTCATTGAGAATGGCCAATCACCAGTGACTTCGTGGCAGTTGCTAATAGGATCAAGGCAATGCTTATAAGGGGCTTCGGGAGCTGGAGAAGAAGGAGAAGGAGAGGGAGAGAGAAGAAGCTTGCTGTACAGGGATAGCTGAATAAACCGGCTGAAGAAGAACACAGTTGCCGTTGCCTTATTCCACTGGTTGGACGTGGGTAGCGATAGTGAACCACCATGTGGTTGCTGGGAATTGAACTCAGGACCTCTGGAAGAACAGCCAGTGCTTTTGAACACTGAACCATCTCTCCAGCCCCCACCTACTCTCTTGAATTGACAGGAGAAAGTGAGATGATGCACAGAGATCCCTTGGCCAAAAAAACAAAGTCTCAAAAAGTAACTTCTCTAAGGCTAAGGAGCCAAAAGACAGTAGACAATCCACTTGAGTTGAACACTTTGAAGAGGCGATGTTTCAACTTTACTGTGATCATGTGATCTGCCATCTAGAAACAGTAACAGGAGCTGTACTCTGAATGGTGGGCCACACTACAGCCAATTAAGGGCTCAGAGTCACATTTATTAATGGAAAATGCCCCTCAAGCACACAAGCTTTAGAACGGATGCACATAGCTTCAGTAATGGTGCTTGTGTTTAAATTGGTGCCTTCTGAATAGAGACGGGGAAAAAAAGAAATTAAAAATATAGTTCAAATAAATAAAAGAAAGGCTCCAAACAAGAATGGGGGGTGGGACAGTGCCTGGGGTAGGCATTACAAACTGATCACAGTTTTTCTGTAGTTGATGGTGACCCTGGGTGTGGCTTCTCTACCTTCCAACACTGCTGAGCAGCCGTCACTAATTGACCATTTCAGGGATGAGAGATCAATTCTGCGAGTCATGCTGGATTACACTGTGATAATTCCAGAAATAGAGGCTGCGGAGACGGGTGAGTCAGGTGGATGGACACTCTGTACCTGTCTGTGCCAGAAACATCCATCTCTCTTGCAACAGTTTCTAGGTGGAGTTCAGTACGGATTCCAATCAATGCAACCTATTTTCTTTGTCATGAATGGGATAGTGCATACGGCATGGCGACCATGTGTAGAGGGATCTGTGTATATGTGTGTGTGTGTGTGTGTGCATGTGGGCTTGTGTGGGTGTAGTGGCTAGAGATGGATGTTCTGCATCTTGTATAATCATTCTCCATTTTATTTTGTGAGATAGCATTTCACTGCTTCCTCTTGCCCTCTGTGCTTCTGGGAACTCCTCTCCCCCCAGCCTCTCTTATTTTCCTCCAATATAGGTATCACCTGTTAACTGGAGTGGTTATTATTATTATTATTATTATTATTATTATTAATTATTATTATTAATTATTATTATTATTAATTGGGGTTTGCCATATCCCCATGTTGCCTTTAAGTATCTACTAGAGGTTTCTACCCCACTTCCCACCATTTAGCTTCCAAATAAAAGACACAGAGGCCTTTAGATTTATAATAAGCTTTAAAGCACTACAGCTGGCAGGTATCAACGGTCCAAGCCCTCTTGTCTGGTCTCCCTGCCAAAATCCCTGTAAGTACTTGCATCTGTTCCATTTGTGTTTCTCCTGCCTTATCAGGCCAGTTTGCATGGCCACATGCTCACAATTCCCTCTAGTGCAAGGTGACTTCCTTCTTCTCTTTCCTCTCTGTCTCTGTCTCCCTCCCTTCCCCCACCCTTCTCTCTCTCTGCCTTGTGGTTCCTGCCTGTGGCCCGCAAGCCTGAGACATGAAG
This sequence comes from Arvicanthis niloticus, assembly GCF_011762505.2. Lineage (NCBI taxonomy): Eukaryota > Metazoa > Chordata > Mammalia > Rodentia > Muridae > Arvicanthis > Arvicanthis niloticus. Next base: position 13,803,257 of record NC_133435.1, read on the forward strand.
CTCTACCTACTTCCCTTCTGCCCAGCTACAGTCTGTCCAGCCTTTTAGTTGACCAATCAGAGGTTACAGAGGAGCCAGCTTCCTACAACATCATCTGGTGTATGTGAGATTGTGCTAGTTGAGGGGTAACTAGTTCCTGAGGTTCAGAAGTTAGTGTTTGTACACATAGCAGCCCCAGACCAACCCCCAACACTTAGCATGTCGTACACTTTGTTGACTTACTATGTTTACTCATCCTGCCTCCTGCCTCCCCTTGACAGATTATAAACCCCATGAGAGCTGAGACATGTGTCTGTTTGGCTCACTAATGTTTCTTAGGGACAGTGAGAACACAGCCTGGCACAAACCAGAAACAAGACCAGGTAGGGCTCAGAGATCAAGTTCAGCCCATAGAGTAATTGTTGTTACACATGAGGGCCTAAATTTGAACTCCAGTATCAATGTAAAAAAAAAAAAAAACAAACAACAAAAAAAAAAAACCCTGGTACCATGGCTCATCCTTGGGATCCCAGTGCTGAGAGTCAGATACAGGTCACCCCTGTTACTTCCCCCCAGGCTTCACTGGCCAGCTAGCCTAGCCTATTTGGCCATCTCCCAATCAAAAAGGGAGACTGTATATCAAAAAAGCAAAGGCTTTTTAAATACATATATACTATGTATACATGTATACAAATGCTAGAGAAATGGCACAGAAGTTAAAAATACTGCTGTTCTTCCAGAGGACCTGGGTTTGGTTCCAGGCAACCACATGGTGGTTCACAACCACCGTAACTCCCTTTCTAGGGAATCCAATGCCCTCTTCTGGCTCCATAGGCACTGAGGACACATGTGGTGCACATGCGTACATATAGGCAAACCATGAATACACACACACACACACACACACACACAAACCTCTAAAAAAAAAAACAAAATAAAGTAGGTGGCTAACTCTTGAGGTAGTGGCAGTTAGGTAAGACTGACCTCTGGCCTCTACTCACATGACGCTACCTCATACACCCACAAGTATACATATAAAAAAAGAAATAAACAAATTACATACTTCACAAAGAAATCCTGGAATTGAGAAATGAGTGAATGGACAGGCATCCGGGCCGACTACCCCTGTTTTCACCAGAGATACTGTGTCTTGACAGTTACCTTTAACTTTGAGCTCTGTTTAAGATTCCATTCCTCAGAGAGGACTCCACACTGAGAAAGTGTTTTGGGAAACTACTGCTGTGGCCAGATCCTTCATTTCCACAGAGGGAGAAGCCTACACTTAGAGGAGACCCATGCCTGGCCAGAGTAAGACAGCCCATCTCTCCTGATTCACACTGCCAGACTCCTTCAGAATACCTACCATTATTCCCCAGAAGGTCCTGCCTCCGTCTTCACACCTGCTTAGAGATTCTCAGTTTTTCAGTTACTCATTTCCGAGCTGAGAAGTGCTGACAGGAACCGGACTCCCCAAAGACAGCCCTTCCCATTTCCTCTAGGCTCGGATTACTGCCTGTGACAGGCTTTGAAGTGTGTGATAAGCTCAGTTTTCTATTTCCAGCTCAGGTACGATTAGACACATTGATGCTGTTGGTACTAGTAATTAACTCTCATACAGTTTTTTTTTATTTTTTTAAATCTACTGCTCGATTCCTAGAAGTTTCGCAAGCATTCCTCACATATGCAAAGGGGAAAGAGGTCATAAACACCACCATCTGGTCCCTGTTTTCCCCTGGCAGGTGGTTTACCCCTCTTCTCTTCCCTTCACTGTGTCTTAGGAGAAGAAACATCTGGACGGCCATAGACACACTGACAGATCCGTGTCATGTTAAACCCCACCCACTTTAAATACAAAGACAGCAAGTGTCCACAATGGTGCCGCTATTACTGATCTCATGAAGGTTTTGGAGTTTAGGGATGAGTAACTTGACACACAGGCAGAGAAGCACAAACGCTAGTAGTTAGTAGTTAGAGCAGAGAGGCTCACTGTCTGGCACTATGGTCCTTGTCCAGGGTACGATATCCCCAGGCCCGGCAGGGTTGGCCTGACCTACCTCTATCTATCTATCTGTCAAGACAGGCCTCCCTTGGCTGTTAGCTTCTGTCCCTTCACTCTGCTGAATTAACTGTTACTGATTGTATCTGGGTTTACCTTGTGGTCTATCTTTAAGTTCATTATTGCTTGTATCCAGTTGCATCTTGCTCCAGGCTGCTTTCCAGTGCCTGGGGAAAGGCTGCTCATGAGTTAAGCACACTCTTTGTGCAAGCACTGGCTTAGATGTTTGTGGCCCACCTGGATGAATTGTTTTTCTAGTTCCTAATTCTGTTTCTTTTTTAAAAATTTTTTTATTGGATATTTTATTTACACTTCAGATGCCAGCCCCTTTCCCCATCCTCCCCCTTAGAAAACCCTTATCACATGCCCCCTTTTCCTTTTTGCACTTACACTTTTTTTTTTTTTTTTTTTTACAAAATGTTAATCAAAGGCTTTATAAGTTTGGTAATGCTCAATCAGAGGTGTAACCCACTACCCAACCTAGATATATCAACTATCTTTGACTGGTGAAGATACATGAACATCTGCCTCCCTGTCTCCCCCCTCTTTCTCTCTCTCATCACCTAGCTTCTCCTCTCCTTCTTCTCCTCCTCTCCTTACTCCTTCTCTTCCTCTCAGTACTCCTTCCACCTTAGTTCTTCCTACATATCACCCTTCCTGTCAAAATGAAACTTTTCTCTCAAAATACAATTAGAGCATAATTGTGCCAATTTGTACCAGTGAGGTACAGGATAGTCCTAATACCCAGTCCATCATTTTGTTGACTAACCAGCACCTCTGTCATCTATCCTAACTAAAACACTTAGTTCTGAACCTGGCTTTTTCCTTGGCTTTAGGATGAATGTCAGCTGAAAACCATCCACTCAAATCTTTTCTCTCAAGGTAAATAGCCAGGATTGGCTATGAGACTATAAGTTTTCAACCCCATCAGAAATCCAGAATGACTGAGTTAACTATAATTGTGGGAAGCACAAAGCATAGCTTCTAAAACTTAGCCAATTTATAAAGACCTCTGAACACCTGGACACTCCCTCTACTTCAAAACGTTGGAGCATCTGTTTTCTACCTTCTGGCCCAGGATCATCTGACAGACCTTAGTGCTGCAGAATTATTAAGGGCTGATTACTCTGTCTAGGCAGATATAATCAGTCAACTATTCTGCAAGTGTGTCCTTTTCTGGACAGTGATTTGTCTGTAGATGGGAAGAGGCAATTCTTGCCTAGTGGCTGACTTACCACAATTGGAATAACTCCAAAGATGCTCAATTTCTTCTTAGAATCCAAGACAGGAAGCTGTCAGGAGCAGACAGGTCTCTAATCAAAATGAACATTAATACAGAAATGTTTGTCACGTCAATTCTGTGGATTTCTGATGTTTTGAAAACCAACTATTCATGTAAGGTAATCTGGACTGTTGTCTGTTAACTCCACTCAGCTATCTCTAAATAAAACATAGAAAACACCCTAACAGTAAACTCCAAGACATGAATTTGCTATAGTCCCTTAACTCAGAGGCTGTCCATCTCAAATCAGTTAAAAAAAGTTAAAGAAGGACTGGGTCTAAGCCTTGTATTCCTAAATGTGTTATACTGGTACAATGCCTATGAGAGTAACAATATTCATCTCACTTTTATATCAATAAGAAGCTCATACCAATGAAAACCTTGAAATTTGTAATCAAAGTAAATTGGTGCCATTTAAGAATTTATATCTTCATCTTGATAATAATTGTACAGATTTATGGAGGGACACATGACTCCAGCTCTATATGTAGGGGAGGATGGCCTTGTTGGGCATAGGTGGGAGACGAGAGATCTTTGGTACCATGAAGGCTGAACACTGAGTGTGGGGGGGGAATCTGAGGGTGGGGAGGGGGAGTGGGTGGTAGGTGGGTAAACACACTCATAGAAGCAGGAGGAGGGAGGATGGGATAAGGGGTTCCTGGGTGGTGGGAGGAATTCGGTAAGGGGATAAAATTTGAATTGTAAATATTATATCCAATAAAAGAGGGGGAAAAAAGAAAAGCGGTTAGAACCAACATCCTTAATAAAATGTCATCCCTCTTAAAAAAAAACTATCTTGATACTAAAATTTGTTTTGAGAATTGTATATTGCAGAATGATCAGCCTTGGTGTATCTACTCATCAAGCAAGCTGGGCAGACCTGCTCAAACCTCTGTGGTCTGGGAATTCCAACTGGATGCAGTGAAGACACAGCATCAGAGGCTTATCAATTTGCTCTTTCCCCCACTCCTCTTCTAATATCTCAACGCCCATAATCAGCTTGAAGAAGCTAAAGAAGAGTCAGAGCCCCTATTCCCTGGGCTTGGGGACTAAGGTGGTAAATGCTGGGCTGTCTTTCTAGGGGAAAGTTGTGGTTTTGTGGGAATAGAGAGGATTAGCTAGGATTTATTGCATAGCCATAACCTATTAGTAGAAATCACCTGGATGAATTCACATGCTTATTAAATTTAGCATTTCCCCCTCCCTGGCAAGCCACTTTTCTAAATTTACTTTGTCAAAGAAAATATAGCCAACCGGAAAGAGTGTGTTTATGAGTCCTTGCTATAGGTCAACACTAGGCTTTGTTGATAGAAAAAAAAAAAAAAAAAAAAAAAAAAAAAAAAATTTAAGAAAAAAATAAAATAAAGTAGGAAGACTGAAAAAGTTCAACAATAGAGAAATATTAAATTAATTATTATGTATCTTCTTCAAAGACTATGCTAATGAAGACTTAATGATAACAGGAGCAATTCTTAAATTATAATAATAACAGTGTGCATTCTTATCAGAACTATATAAACATATGCACATATTCTCACTTGGGAGCGAAGGCTGGGAGGCAGTAGACAAAGACAGAAATACCTTCAGTCTTAGTTGAAAGCAAAGTGATTATATTTTGGTGATGACCAGTTTTCGAAAATCCTGTAATAGTACAAATTTTTGTCTATTTATATTATTTTCAAATATGTGTGATGTACACATATGTGATATATAGAGACGTGTGCATGTGTGGCAGCCATTGATCACCTTCTTCTACGGCCTATTCACCTTATTTTCTTGAACAAGGTCAGCCACTGAGCCTATAGCTCACAGAGTGGCTAGAGTAGTGGGCCAGTACACCTCCAGATCCCCTGTCTCTACCTCCCCAGGGACACATTGACTTTTGATGTGGGTGCTGGGGATATGAACCCAGGTCTTCAGGTTTGCATAGCAAGCACTTTTCGGATGAATCCATTTGCAGTCTAAAAATTCAACAGTACAACAATGTAGCTCGTGCTGTGTCACATGAAAACATGGTTTGGAGTCAGGAAGTTTGAACTACCAGTTCAAACCCGAGGAATCCATTGCTTTCCCTTTCTCCTTTATCTACAGTGTGAAGATGCTTAGCAGGTTGTTTTAAGCTGACAGGTACATATAAGTTCTGTCAACTGTTGTGGACTTCCGTCTTGAATTAACGTTTGAAAATGTTTTAGGACAATAAATAGTTACCAAATTTCAGGGCCTTTGTCCAGCAATGGAACTCTCAGGCCCTCATTTGGAATTCAGAAGAATGGATTAGATAATAATAAAAAATAATAAAATCAATCTTGGCTCAAACCCAGGCATTGTACTTTTAATACGAAAGTTTTGATTGACTTACTTTCCAGGACAGATCATTCTTCCAACTGATGTTATTGATCATGCAGACAAATATTTTCCAAAGATGGAGGAACAGGGATGTCCAACAGTGATCAGCTGTAGTGGATGGGTAACTGGGAGTTTGACTGCTGTCTTCTAATTGTTAAAAGACATCTGATATTCTAGTTATGTGTGCTGAGAAGGCAGGAGGTTAAATTTCCAGCAACAACGTGATCACCAAGGGAACCTTCTATAAAGGAGCTCCCGTGGACTTCTGGGATGTTTCTGCAACACAGTTTATTTGGGCTCTCAAACTTAGTTCCTTCTGTAAGGCTACCTTTTAATCCCCTTGCTCTGTGGACAAGAGTCCACCCCACCCTGGCTTCCTGAGGTGTAAAGGAGGACTTGTGGTCACATGGGCATAGGTCACTGCATCCACTGGGCATCAGGGTCTATTCATGATGTCCTTCCTCCTGTGACTGTGGCATAAAAGAATCTACATCTCAGTGCACTTATTTAGTGACTTGGATCTGAACTGGTTGTGGTAGAAACTCATAATCACTCATGATGTTGGGGTAAGAAGATCGGAAGTTCAAGTCACACCTCAACTAGGGAGCAAGTGGGGGGTGGGGTCATGAGACCTTGTCTGGAACAGAAAAAGAATCTTTACATTACTATTGTTTGGTACCTTCATCTCCTTTCCCAAATGACTTTCCCGGGTTCAACTTTCCTACCAGCTCATTCAGGAGATAATGTCTGCCTAACACTCTACAAGTTTGACAAGAAAGTCTAGTTTTTTTTATGAAAAAGGAAACAAATGCAGAATATTTACCAAGTGGCTCTGGGAACCAGCTACTAGCTCAGAACTTAAAATAACATAATTTTCTTTCAACCTTCATCACATATAGGACCAGGCATGGTGGTATACACCTTTAATTCCAGCACTCAGGAGGCAGAAGCAGGCAGATCTCTGTGAGTTCAAGGCTATCTTGGTCTATGTAGCAAGTTTCAGGCCAGCCATGGCTCTCTTGTAAGACCCTGCCTCAAAGGAAAGAAAGAAAGAAAGAAAGAAAGAAAGAAAGAAAGAAAGAAAGAAAGAAAGGAAGGAAGAAAGGAAGAAAGGAAGAAAGGAAGAAAGGAAGAAAGGAAGAAAGGAAGAAAGGAAGAAAGGAAGAAAGGAAGAAAGGAAGAAAGGAAGAAAGGAAGAAAGGGAAGGGAAGGAGGGAGGGAGAGAGGGAGGGAGGGAGGGAAGGAGGGAAGGAGGGAGGGAGGGAAGAAGGGAAGGAGGGAGGGAGGGAGGAAAAAGAAAGGAACCACATGTGGTTGGTAGTATTATTTTTCTTGATTTATGATGAAATGGCATTTAGAAAGGCTAGCCAGCCAAAAGACACAGCTAAATGATAGCTGAGAGCTACACACACACACACACAAAACTCACATTCTTCTTACTTTAAATTTAAGTTCTTCTTTAGAAAATGTTTTGCTGTCCACCTTGAATTCCAGAGATTAAAAAAACAAAGTGCTATTAACAGCCAACAGTTAGCAGAGTGGCTGTGGAGCAGCCAGGCCCAACATCCATTTGTGGATGGAGCGGTGCCTCTGACCAGCGGCTGTTAGAAACTGGCTCCACTTGGGTGCAGTGGCTCTGATGTCAACAGACTGCTCATATTTCTGCTCCACCAGCTGCTGGTGATACAGGAAGAGAGGGCAGGATTGTCAGCTTCCTGACAAAGGGATCTCCATAATCTCTGGGTGTTTCTGCTTTTTGCGTGGATTCCAGGGGCTGGGCTCACAATGCCAGGCTTGTTTTAACCACTGAGCCATCTTGCTGTCCCTAAAACACGGATTGCTAACCATAGATTGTGTGCAGCTTCCCCTCTTCATCATGGACCACTGCATCGGCAGGCTCTAGTGTAGCAGTGAAAGGCTGAAAGAGCTACAAGGTAGCAGCTCTAAGAGGATGCTCTAAGGGCAAACCAAAGACAACAGAGAAGATTATAAACAAGGGCACTGAGGCGAACAGAAGCCCCCAGCCCTACAGCTACCGCAAACAGTAAGCACGCTACAACTCCTCATTTATACACATAAAGTAGAAATGGTATCAAGGCCTGGTGGCTCAGTTCCTATGTCTCTAGTACATTATGTTCATCTTTCAATAAAGGTTACAAGGCACTCCAAAGACAAGAGGGAAACGCTCTAAAGAGACAAGGAAAACAGAAGCTCCAGGTTGGGATATGATGTAAAATTTTCATAATTCGATCTGGAGTTTTGGATAATTTTAGGTTTTAGGTGTTAAGGTTTGTAGTGGGAAGAGGAAAGAACACTCAAGAGGGAGAAAGGCAAAAGACCATGTAAACTGCTAGAATATCTACAGGAAACATTAGGGATTTAAAACACTGCAACAGAAGTGGGCTTCCTGACAAACAGCATGGCTGAGGAGTGATCAGAAGTCTTATGCTGGGAGACAAAGGAAAGAAAATGATGAAGGCGAGACCCGGGCAGAAGATCCAGGTCTGCATGACAGCTCCAGAAGGTGTCCTATGAGTGGTTGACACGCTAGTGATTGACATGCTAGGAGAAACGAGAAGAGGTGGTACCAGTGATATCTGGGGGGAAACAGGCAAACGTTTGATAAAAGGAATGGCAGAAACCAAAGATCAGACGTATGGAAGGACTGAAGGCAACGGCCTCAAGGGTAAGAGGAAAACACTAGGACTTCTACGTTTCCTCCTGCAGTGGTCCATTGCCAAGGTCATCAGCAGTGATACAGACACAGATTTGTGCAGCTCTAGAAATGATGGGATAAAGGAAAGAAAGGAGAAAGGAAGCAGGAAGGCTGCGAAGGAGGAACTGTGTGCAGATCTCATTGATAACAACAATAAATTCACAGAAGACTGACAGGACTACGCATGACCTTACAGGAGGGTCACCAGACCTTCTGTGAAGACATCACAATAATGAATTCACAGAAGACTGAGGACCGTGGCCTTACATGTGGGTCACCAGACTATCTGGGAAGACATTTCCCAGAAACTATCTGTTTCAACTTGAACCGCTGCCATGTTTGCTATTGATCCTTACAGCCAAGGATTATTGTTTGGAAACACCTCATGTGATATTTCCTATTTCACCTTTAAAAACTTCCTCTTGCTTCAGTCTCTGTGGATTTGCCCATGGTTTACTATGGCACGTGTGTTGTTCTGTTATCCTCTAATAAGTGTTGTCCTTTTGTGACCATCTCCTCTGTTGTTTGAGGTTGACAGAATGGAGCCGGGTAAGGTTACTAGAAAGTGGATCGAGCCAGCTGTACACATGGCAGTATCCTAGCACATGGGAGACAGAGGTGGGAGAATTGAGGAGTTCAAGGTCATCCTTTGTGGGGCGGTGGGCTGTGAGAAGCGGCTGGGTGCTTGGTCAAGCAAGAGCTTAGAATCCCAGAACCTTTATAGGCAGGAGTTCAGCTCTGCTCCCAGGCCCTGGTTCTTTTCATTTAGCTTCAGCCCTTCACAAGCACTCCCACAGAGAGGTCTATGGCCAACAGTCAGGAGGAACAGGCCTCAGGCCCTAGAAAGATTTACATACTAATGAGGTACCTAAAGGCCAGAGGGTGGAGTCAATTAAGCATTCTTCCCCAGCCCCTCCCCTCTTCTCCCTGCTATTTAACTCAGGACTGCCCTGGGTTTTAGGGGGGGGGTGCATCCAGAATCATCCACCATCCGCCATGACATTAAAGCCTGTAAAATCCCATGGACTTTCTCTTGTCACTGAGGCCTTGCTGTGAGGAATCATGGAGCCACAGCAGCCGTGCCTAACTTCCCCGTGGAGTAACCCTGCATTCTCCAGCCATATTACCTACAATCCTTGGCTGTATAGTAAGTTTAAAGCCAGCCCTGAGCTACATGATAGGTTTGAAGCCAGCCTGGGCTATATATGATCATGAGACTCTGCTTCAGAAAAGAAATGGGCTTGTATTTGATTATAATTCATACTACATGCACACACAGACTAGGGTAGAGAAATTATAAGAAGAAATATAGCTGCCGTGCTGAGAGAAGAGAAAAATAGTCATATGAAGTTCCCTACTAAAACTGGAGACTCGAGAAAAAGAGAGAGAAGAGGGGAAAGAAGGGGCAAACACAAGGAACAGAAAACAGTTCAAGCAGGTACATGAGTGAAGAATCTCAGCATTTCTGCTCAATGGTCATCTTCAGCAGTATAAAGGGATAGGCCATTGATGTGGGAAATGGCAGGGATACATCTCATACAGTAAACTATGAAAGAGAAGCCACACCTGACAAAAAGAACACTCTGTTTTTCAATTCACATTAAAAGCCCACACATGCAAAGTCATTTACAGCAGTCAGAAGTGGATGATCCATTTCTTGGGGTGGGAGATAGGCAGTAAGCAGAGGAGGAAGACAGGATTATTCTGGAGCATCAAGAAGTTATTAGGAGCAATGGGTTCATTATAATGCATAGGACCTAGGTTCAGTTCCCAGCACCCAAGTGAAGCTGCTCACAACCACCTGTAACTCCAGCTTCAGGAGCTCTGGCACCCTCTTCTGATCTCTGTGGGCAACTGCATACATGGAGTGTGCCTACAGACATGCATGAACACTTACCTAAAAAATAAATTTATGGAAAAAATTAGAGGGTGGGATGGAAAAGAGAGTTCTCATTTCTCGCTGGGCTCTAGGGGCCCATCATTGCATATGATAAATGCAATCTTGCCTCTGTGGTTAAATGTCTCGACTTACTCAATGAAAAGCTTCCAGGCAATAAAATAATATGCCAGTTTAAGTGGCTTTTTGTTCTGAGTAAAAAATGTAAAAACCACTGCCTTGTTATTTTGTTTTACAAAGACAGTGCATTCTATTCTCCAGACACAAGCTTCAGTGTGACTTGACCCTGCCTAAATAATGACATGCATCCAGCTTTCCTCTTACATGCACGCACCCCAGCAATTTCCAGTGATCCCGGGGCTTAGATGAAAACACCAGATTTGGGCAAAGCCACTTGAAATACAAGAAAGAAACTGGTCTCTGTGTGATCTCTATATTAAAGCAAGAGAAGCATGGGAGATTTAAAGGAACCCAAAGCCTGTTCAGGCATTTGTGACTGGGAATCAATGGGATCCATGCAGCCATAGCCTGCCAAGGTTAGCAACCAATGGGGCCAAATGGAAGAGAGTGAATTTACAGGAAACATGATTGCTTTTGAGAACCTGTTTATGCAGTTCTTGAGTGTGGATGCTGTAGAAGATAATGCCATTTTGCAATGTCTGCTCATCTGCTAGTTCATTCGTTTCAAGGTACCACTTTCCCAGGGAGTCTGCTAACACCGTGTCACTAGTTGGAAGCATTCCCAGGTGAATCCTGATCTATAAAGGGGAACTTATGCCCCAAGACTTGTATAAATAAACAGGAAATTAATCTGAAATATCTTACTATGCTTATAAACCCAGCTTTTATATTTTTTTTAGCATGGATATTGCAAATCTCATTAGCTATAAATTTTATTATGGGCCTATAACAGCTATGACATCAGTTTGAAAGAAGGCCACACACTGTTGAAACTGGCTTTTGGGGACATTAGTGGGTGTATTAGTTATTTCTCTCATTGCTGTTACTGAATGCCTGGCCAAAATAACCGAAGGAAAGGCGGACTGGCTTGGGCTTCTAGCTGTATCTGTCATGTACCTTCTGTCATGGTGGGGAGTCACAGGGCAGGAGGTTGAAGCAGGTGGCTCACTGGGCCTTCAGTCAGGAAGTAAAGGGAGATGAATCCTGTGCTAAGCTTGTTTTCTCCTTTTCAGGTGGACCCCAGCCACAGTTCAGATAAGGCTTATGAACTTTGATGAGTCTAATACGGACAACTCCCTTGGAGACATGCCCACAGCATGGTATTCATTGCTCAAGTCAAGCTGACAGTCAATATGAGTTATCAAGGTGGGTAAATGACATGAGGATTTTTCTTTCCTTTCTTCTTTTCATTTTATGTTTTTTTTTAAATGGCAAATCAATTCTTTGTGAGCTTGTAGCTTTACAACCACTATTTGAGTGAGTCATCCATGTAGCTTGTATGTGTGTGTGCCTGCGTGTCTGTATGGGCACCACATGTATGAAGATGCCCAGAGAGCTCAGAGGAGGACATTGGACCTCCAGGAGTTGGAGTTACAGGTGGTTACAGGTGGTTATGAGCCACTTGGTGTGGGTGCTGGGAACTGAACCTTTATTCGAATACTTGGCTAATACATGCCACCAACTGTTGATCAAAATACGGTTTTAATTGCTTCCGTATCGGTCTGTGCAGATTTTTCTCCTCATAATTCCCTACACAACACATATAAACTCTACTTAACACAGCAGTCATACCGTGTCAGGTATAATAGTCAACCTACAAATGATTTAGAAGATGTACATAGGCTGTATACATTAATGAAACAATATATAATTTTATATAAGGAACATTGAGCACATGAATATTTCAACATCTGTATGGATCCAGAAACTAATCTCTCAGGATTCATTTTCCAGTGCAAAGACCCATTGTACTGGAAAAAAAAAAAAAAAGTCCATTGTGATCTCTCTCTGTCTCTCTCTGTCTCTCTGTCTCTATCTCTCTGCCTCTGTCTCTCTCTCTCTGTCTCTTTCCTCTCTCCCTCTCTCTCTCTCCCCCTCCCCCTTTGATTCAGGATCTTGCAGTGTAGCCCAGTCTTCACTTGAACTTGTGGGGATCTTCCAGATTCTTCCATCTGAGGGCTGAGATTACAAAGGTGCACCACCAAGCCCTCCCTTTTTATTATAAAGATGTTTTCACACCTTCTCTCTCATTTATATTTAGTTATTTTATTTGGGGGAATTCTACTACAATCTAATATTAATAAACAACTTTCACAATGTCCGTTTTTGAGCCAGATGTGGTGACAAATGCCCACAATTCTAGCAGTTGGGAGGTGGAGCTAGGAGAATCAGGAGTTCAAAGTAATCTTTGGCTACATAGATAGTTTGAGATGGCCAGATTGGGCTACAAGAGAAACCATGTTTTTAAAAAAATATGAAAAAGAAAGAAAAAGAAAACAGAACTTTGATTACCATAGATGGTCTACCAAGGTAAGACCCACGAACAAACCCTGATCAATCCACTAGAGGGCAGCAAGCACAACCAAATTTAACTCTGCTCCCAGAAAAGACTTGGTATGTCATATATATATAACAAATATGATTTGTTAAATGTAATTCAAATTTGCTCAGTGATGTGAAATAAATCTATGCAAATGCTTTTATTTTTGTAATCACTTGTGTGGGAGTTAAAAGACTAGGTTAAAAGACAAAAGAATTAGTTTTGGTTTTAGCTCTTACAAATTTATGTATGTGGTTTGAAGCAATGTAACATTTACCATTTTGACCCACTCTTAAGACATTACATAGTTGCATAAAATGATACTTAAAGTTCTCTTCAAGCTGGATAATTCCATTGTTCAATTGTTTTGTTTTTTTTTTTTCATTGTATTTCAGTCTTTTAGAAATTCTTCCCACTATAGTCTTAGACTTTAGGTCGACTGTAACTTTTATTGATGGGTATTCTGGTTAGAAGTACCCACCAGGATTTCTTGGAGAATCTAGGACTTTAAAAACTATTAATTCACCTTCTTGGGGGAAATTTACCTGTGAAAATGGCATGTGTATAATCTAGTGGGGATAGAGACTGCTGTGTTCTAGAATAAGGACTGGCAATACCTCAACTACCAGTGCAAAAAAACCCCAGAAAACCCATGGACACATATCATACAGCTAAGTTGTTTCCACTTTCTAGTTCCACTTTAGGAGACCTCTAGAAGCATGAAAAGGTTTATACATAGAAAGACAACTGGCTTGAAGGCCAAGGATATCGTAAATATGGAAAAGGGCAGAGTCAGACAGGAACGATGTAAGCCATTGCTCGGTGGTTGACAGCAAGCTGCTGGAAGCAGGGAATTTAGACAGTGGTGATATTTTCCAATGGTCACTGTTGTAAATCCTCACCACAATATTCAGTTTGAGATGTGCCAGAAACGGAAACTCTTTTCTTAATAGCATTCTTCAGGAGCGCCCATTATTAACATTGCTAAATAGAGTGGCAACAGAAACCATATCTGAGTCCAGTCTGATAATGTGGCCACGGTTTATATTGTCTTGTACATTTTAATGGCGTTTGCCCTTGCTTAGGATATGTTTTCTACTTACCTGCCCAAGAAAGGAAGGAGTAAGCCAGTTCGGTAGTGAGTATGAGGGGTGAAGGAAAATCGTCCTTAAGACACAGGAAAGCTCATTAGAAGCCAGAGGTAGAACACCATTCTGTGTGCTCTCCAGACTGCTGCAATGGCAAATTAGCTCAGCCCTAGTCAGTGAAATTGGGGTTTTGGACCCTATGGGTCTGAGCTGGGTTAGCATTTTCCTCAGTCTCAGACTGACGTCATTAGCGTTTGTCCATATGTCACTATTTCCACTAGTCTGTTTTCCCTGATGAAAATGAGGAATATGATTTCAAACTCGGAGCCATTTTTTTTCCCAGACACTTTCGGAGGATGAATATTAATTAATTAATTAATTAATTTCAGGCAGGGGCTCATTTAGCGTATGCTGGCTTTTAACGCCCTGCGTATCGAGGATGGCCTTGAACTTCTGACACATCTGTTTCCACCTCCCAGTATTGTGATTACAGGTATGTATTCATAGGACCTAAGGATATTGTATGTGCTAGGCAACCACTGTACTAACTGAGCTATGCTCCAAATCCCAGACAAGCATTTTAATACTTACGTCCTACATTCAAACCCCAACTTTTCTTAATTTTGTGCCTCAGTATTCTCATCTGCAAGATGGGAATAGTGCCTACTATTGGGATTGGGGTGACGTCACGCTGGAGGAAAGCTTGCAGGAATATTTCCTCTCCTTCCATCATGAAGTTCCCCAAATCCTCACTAGATTCCAGTTATGGCGATGAGGTTTGGGGGCCAGCACCTTTACCTATTCATCAATCTTGCTAAACCCTGGGCTTTCTTATGTAACGTCTCAATGCATCGTAAGTAACTGACACTATCAGTCTCAAAGGATGCCATGGAATGAACGAACTTTTAAAATGAGGCTGGTCTGACATTGTACATTAACTATTTTCCAATTGGAATGTGTGAACATATTAAATACAATTGCTCAACACTACCCCATTGCTCAACAACAACAAAAAAATTTCAAGGTGTCTGCCCACACAAAAATAAGCTACATATGTTATTGTGATAATTCAGGACCATCTCTGCCAGAATCGGACTGAAACAAAGCCCTGATTAGAAAAATGAACACATGTTTATTTTGTACAAATGGCTGTCAGTCACTGTCCAAGAGCCAAGAGGCTGTGAGAGTGTGCCAGGACCAAGACCTCAGAGCGTCTCAGGGCCAAGAAGCTGCAAGTGTTACGGGACCAAGAGGCTACAAGTGTCCCTGGTCAAAGAGTCTCTGTGCATCTCATGGCGGAGCAACCTTAGGTGTCCAGGGCGCCAGGGAAGCCAGGCTCAGAGCAGTAGCAGAGAGCCCAGCAGCAGCTCGCCCTGGCCCAGCGGTCGTCCGCGCTCCAGCCCGCGGCCCTTGCTCTCGGCCTTGATGCGCACGGCCAGGCGGCGGAGCTGCTCCTCCCGGAGGCCGTCGAAGCAGCAGTCCTGGTCCAGGGCGGCCTTGCGGCTGCGGCGGACCACACTGGCGCGCTGCTGGCCCGACGGCCGCAGCACCAGGCTGAGGCGGCAGCCCAGGGCGCGGGGCTCGAGCGCGG
The DNA here is from genome assembly GCF_011762505.2 of Arvicanthis niloticus. Lineage (NCBI taxonomy): Eukaryota > Metazoa > Chordata > Mammalia > Rodentia > Muridae > Arvicanthis > Arvicanthis niloticus. The sequence continues at coordinate 13,818,712 of NC_133435.1, forward strand.
TGGCCGGGCCCTCGGCGCGCAGCAGGCGGAGGCGGAGGCGGGCGCTGCGGGGACAGTACTCGGCCGCCAGGCGCAGCGTGCAAGCCCCGCGGCCCAGAGCCACGTTGGCCTCGGCTTTCAGGCGCTCAGCATCCCGGCCGGTGGGGGCCGGGGGCGCGCAGGAGGCGGCGCGCTCGTGATCGTGCTCGTGGCCGCGGGGCGCGGGGCGCGCGCTGGCCGGAGGTCGGGGTGCCCGCAGCGCGCGGCTCAGCAGCCTACCCGGGGAGCGCAGGAGGCGGCGTCTGCTGGGAGCAGGAGTGGGCGTCGGGACCCGGGAGGCGTCTGGGTCGCCCGGTGCAGAGCGCGGAGCGTCTGGGACTCGGCGCGGGCTCCCGTAGGTGTGCGCGCGGTGGCGAAGCCCGAGCCGGCGCCCCGGGGCACCTGGGTGGCCGAGGAAGAGCGACTCCTTCCGGCGCGTGTGCGGGCTCTCGAGCAGCGCGCAGAAGCCGTAAACGGTGCGCGCGCGGGGCAGGTGCGGCAGCGAGAGCGCAGCCTGGGAGCGCGGGTCCCAGTCGGTGCGGCTCGCACCGTCGTCGGCCTCCGCGGCCGCAACCGAGGCATCGCGCAGCGTAGTCCAGGCCGTGCTCGGCTCCAGCCTCGGTGGGATGCAGAACTCTGGGATGCGATCTGGAGTGAGCACGTTTGCGCACGCCCCGGAGGAACGAGCTCTGAAGCGGTGGGCGCGTCCCGGGAGAAACCCGTCTCGGTCTCGCAAGAGCCGCTCCAGACACCACATCTGGCCGCTAGTGTCTGAACGGGGTGATCCTCTGTTCTACGCTGCCTGCAACACATAAACGCATACCTGACAGAGGCAGTCTGGAGGAAAGCAGAAATTTCTGTCTCCGTTCTTCAACTTCGTCCTGTCCTGAGCCTTACAAGACAAAATGCACCCCTCGCCCCAATTACAAACTGTTTTTACAGATTGAAAAACAATCTATATCGCCCACCCTGTCTCTAGGCCGATCTGATGCTAGGTAGATCTATTTACAGCTTGCTGCAGTCTTTTTCGTCCTACCCCTTTACCTTTGGCTTCTAACTTGCACTTCTGTACCTAGTGCCAAGAGGCGCTTTGCTTTGAACATTTGTGCATGCGTGTCCTGAAACCTTAAATGTTTAGTACACTCTAGTCTTCCGCGAGAAAACACACACACACACACACACACACACACACACACACACACACACACACACACACCAGAAATGGTGGCTCCTTCCAGAGAGCTTCAGGCCACCCGGGTCTCATACCCAGGAGGGAACTGGGTTCCCATTCATATACCTGGTGTTCAGAGTCAGACGGTTTTCCAACAAGAGAAACGCGACGAAATTCAAAGTGCGCGCGGCAGAGCTGATCCCTGGTGTTCCAGGATAGCTGGTCCAGGCTTTTATACCGGTGGCTATGATGCTGCTTTGGTAACCTGACGCCAGGCCCTCCCAGGTCCCTCTGCCACGTGGATGGATTTGCTGAGCTGATCCTGCAGCCAGTTCTGCTGCGGTTGGAGCTGTTCTCCAAAATCCTGAATGAGTTTGTTTCCTCACATGGAAAACAGGATTAAGTGTGGACCATGTAGCAGCCCTTTTGAGGACAGATGGACAAAATGAACGTGAGTGCACAGAAGCACTCTGCGCGCACCATTGGAAAGAAGCCAGAAGTCGGGTTTGTCTTACCCAAATGACCTTTCCCACCTCCCACCTTCTTGCTGCCAGCATTGAAAGTTCTTTACTTTCTGCATTTTGTTCTGATTTTAGAGGTCATTTCTCTGTTGATTTTAATCACTCTGGGGTGGTGGTGGTGGTGGTGGGGTTATGGGGTTCCGGAAACGTTACATATTTGTCTTGGGTGGGGTTACAGGGGTGTATTCCTATGTAAAGAAATAATCCCGTGTACACTTAAGATATATATTTTAAAAACCACAACCTTCTTAAGCTAATTTTTAATTAGGTAATTATACTCCACACATCCAGCCACTCGCATCATCTTTTTGGAGACACACACTAACCATATCTGACCTTTGCAAGCCGTGCACATCTGAGACCTCCATCCTTTCTTTGGAAAACTGGCGTTTATTCTTTAAGAGAGTTGCTTGCAGCTTGAGTTGAGAGAGATCCCGTGATATCTGAATTGGGGTGTAGACAATGTGTATTTCTGAGTTGCTGCCTCTCCAAGCAGTGTTGAGCGAGTTAGGTTAGATTTTGGCAAAGAGGGCTTCAGTTTGGGGCATGTCCTGTGTGTGTTTTACAGACAGGATGTACGGACAGTGCGCTAGAAGACTTAATGTCTAAAGTTGTCACAGGAGGTTTAGGAAATTTGGATTATCCATGTTTTATAAACAAACACCCCCAGCATTTCAGATGTTAAATAACTTACCTATCGTCACTAAGGGAAGGAAGTGAAAGGAATGCACATTAATGTATAGTAAATGAGTTATTAGGGGATTAATATGTATTGCTATGCAGTGTGTATGGAACATAACAAATGCTAGACACATACAGTGAGTATCAGCATTGTCACTTACAATGAGAGTGGGAACAGTGACAGAAATTAAGAAAATTGGCTTTGAATTCATGACAGGAAGGTAGTATCTTACTCTGAGCAGCCAGGAACAGGTTACTGAATGTTTCTGAGCCTTGGTATCCAATGTAACGACCACAATAATACACAGTGTAGGCTTGCCCTTGGATAAAATATGTAATGCAAATGAACAGTTTGTCATAGGACCAGATGTGCATAATATTAGCAGTTATATCCATTGTCATCACACTAAACACTCCTTAAATCATTCATGTCTTTAAAGCAGAATTTACAGAATGCTTCCTGGGTTTTAACAGGCATGATAGATTCACAAATCCAGGCTATCCCAGAACCAGTCAGCTTATGTTTAACTCTTAGAAGAAGGAGGAGATGGTAAAGTTGAAATATTTGAGTTTCACCTAGCCAGGGAGGTAGTAAAAAAGGAAAATGTAAAACTATTTTATTTTTAATATGTGTGTGCACATGAGAGCCTACACACATCCTCATGCTTGTGCATGCAGATGCACCCAGAGGCCAAAAGAGGGTGATGAATTCCCTGGAGCTGAAGTCAAAGCTGTGAGCTGCTCCACATGGGTGCTGGGAACCAAACTTTGGTCCTTCACAAGAGCATCAAGTGCTTTTAGCCACAGAACCATCTCTCCAGCTTCAAGGGACTTTGGACTCTTTTAATATTTAGTCTGATAGGGAGGGTTGGAGAGGGTCCCTGGGTCTGTGACTAGCTTCTTCTTCATCTCATAACTTCTCTAATCCTGGCTCAAATTTTTGAATCAAGATTGGGTCTGTGATAGAATAATTGTTAAGCTATACCTAAAGGGCACACACATATGTTCAAATTAATTTTTTTTCCTGAGAAAAAGTGTTACCAATTCCACGTGATCCTGGGTGTTGGTTAAAACGACAAGGACTATGAGAACTCAGTCTGAGAAATTGTGAGTCAAGGTGACTCTCTGGCTGAATCCAGCTTGTAGATGGCAGTGGTCATATGTATCACATAGACTGCTGTGAGAGTAAAGACATTCTTGTGGATTCTCTGGGCAGACAGCAAGGGCTGGCTAACAGCCGTTGTTATTGTTACCGTGCATGTTTGTTTAGCCTGGAATTAGCTGATTCACACTGAAAGTCTTGAAAAACATCCCTCTGCTCAGCCAAGCAAAGTGGGCTTGTTTTATTTTTATTAGCAGTTCATCTTCTTTAGTAACACCTTGGAGACATTTCCTGTATCAGGTTTCCTGAAAACAACAGAGAAGCACCCTCATAGGCCAATTCTCAGTGACCACAGAAGTCTCATGTTTTACTTAACACGGAAGCATGAGCCATCCAGTACTTGGGAGGTTGTTGTAATCTAGTCCAGCCAGGTGTCTAGAACACACAACCTACTCAGGAGAAGGCAGTGATCGTTCTGAGCTCATACCTGTAGCCACGGGGCTGTCTAGAGATGGATCTGTGAAAACAACATCCGTTGTGGCTGAATGTATCCTCAGAGTCAATAGGAAAGGAACATTTAAAAGCAGATTTAATGAGGAAGGAATGGGAGAGTCTGAAGTTGAAGAGGACACATGTGTCCTAGTGTTCTGTGGCACAGTCGGGTGAAGATAGTTAACAGTGTTGCATTATATATGATATATGCAATAGTATAATATGAACATAGCTAGGAAATATTTTGAATGCATTCACCATTCAGGCAAATACAGGTTTAAAGGGATGGCTATGTTAATTATTTTCATCAGCTAATTCCTTGATATTTAGATAAACCCTAACTCGAACTGTGTTATAGCTAGTAAAATGAATTTTTGTGTGTGTGTCAATAAAAAAGAAAGTAATAAAGAAGCAGATATACAAAAAACAGTACTCAGGACGTTGGCCGTCTAGAAAGAAGAGAGTTTGCCTGCTGATGCTCTGATTCACACATCTCTTTCAGCCCTGGAGGTATGGCGTGCAGGACTCGTAGGCCTTAGCTTTACAGTTATCAACATGTGGAACTCTGGGTGAGCCCCTCAGTTCTCTCTGGTCTTCACTGTACTTAGGTCAGAAGTTCTCAACATGGGGGGGGGTCACAACTTTTTGGGGGGGCTGCATGTCAGATATCCTGCATATCAGATATTTACATCACAATTCGTTGCAGTAGCAAAATTATAGTTAGGAACTGGCAGCAAAATAATGTTATGGTCAGGGTCACCACAACATGAGGAACTGTATTAAAGGGTCACAGCATTGGGAAGGTTGACAACCACTGCCTTACATGATGGGATGAACCAGGTGTTCTGTCAGACTTCCTTGCTGTGCTATCTCCTGCCTTTGAACCCCTTCGTCTTCCCCCTTGGTGTGTGTGTGTGTGTGTGTGTGTGTGTGTGTGAACGAGAGCACATGCACATGCTTTGGTGCACACATGAAAGGCAGAGACAAACTAAAGTGTTCTTACCCTCATTAATTCTGGTGTACAAAGCCATAATAACTGTGACCACTGTGGAGTTCATTTTGTCTAGCTAGACCAAGCTTTCAATTTATTTCCCCCGTAGGGCTGTACTTTGGGTGCTAATAGCGTTTTGATTTTTAAAAGTCTTATTATTTTATGCACAAGTGTCTGCATGCATGTACATACATGCATCATGTGTGTGCAGTATCCACAGAGGTCAGAAGCGATCATTGGATCCCCGGAACTGGAATTACAGTGGCTGTGAGCAGCTGTGTGGGCACTGGACATTGAATTTGGGTCCTCTGGGAGAGCAACCATTTCTCTTAATCCCTGAGCCCACCCCCGATGGTGTTTTGACATTAGTTATGGGATGGGGAGTAGGGTGGGGTGCAAACGCTGTAGATACAGTGCTCATGCGTGAGGTCCTTGAATTTTTCTTTTTATTTATGTATTTTGGGGATTATAATATAATAACAACATTTCCCCTCCCCTTTCCTCTCTCCAAACAAACCCTCCTATGTTCTCTTCCCATTCTTCTTCAAACTCATGGCCTCTTTTTTATCAATTGTTACTGCATGCATTTATATATTTTTATATGATGTCTGTCTGTCTGTCTGTCTATTCCTAAATATAACCTGTTCAAGCTTTATAATGTTACGTGTATGTATGTTTTCAGGACTGGTTGGCACTGGATAAGCAAGGGTGTGCTCTTCCTTAGGGAGGGTCAGTTCTCCTGCTATCAGCTTTTTTCACTTGCCTGTAGTTCTTTGTGTAGTGTTGAGGCCTTATGGGATTTTCCTTGTCCAGTGTAGAATCAAAAATCCACTCCCCCCCAGGGGTTCTCTGTGTAGTCCTGGCTGTCCTGCAACTCATTCTGTAGACCCAGCCAGCCTCAAATTCACAGAAGTCCACCTGCCTCTACCTCCCGAGTGCTGGGGACTAAAGGTGTGCACCACCACTGCCTGGCTCAGGAATTCTTTAAAAAATAAAATGGAATGTACATGTTTGGTTTTTAAAGAAATATGGAGGGTATGTTATATTAGTGGAGGTACACAGTCAGACGTCAGCATCTCCAGACAGGCTCAAGGTGGAAAATGGTAGAATTTCAAAGCTCTCATTAGTAGAGAATAATATTATTTGTACTAAAATGTTTGGATTTTCCACTTTTTAAAAATGTTTTTTTTTTTTTTTAAATTCTGTTAGTAGCCTTTGAAAGAGACCTAAGAATGGCTGATAGTCCAGTGGTGATTACCTTGTATAATGATTGACAGAGGAAAGGGTGGTGGCATTTAAAGAAGGAAATTAGTTACTCCTCTTTGATTTGAAGGGTGTCGTTTAGCATTCCCAAGGTTAAATATTCACTACATTTTTTTTCTCGTACATTTTTATTAAAATTAAGTATCTTGTAAATTGTTAGTGAGACACACAGCGAGATGATAACTAATGACAGAATTCCTGATTATACTGGTTAAAAAAAAATTACAACCCATAAATAGAAGTAAGCTCAGAAGGGCATGCTTATCCATTATTCTTTCAAACCTCTAAAGAGCTGTTGAAATCTAGGGCATGGGGACCGGAGGGTCAGTGGGGCTCACACCCCTCACTATACTTCCTCCTTTACTGGCTTGACCACACCATGCTTCTGTGTCCGAGTCTCACTGTCTTCCAAACCCGTGTATCCCTTTGTTGTGTGTTTATTGCTTACCTCAAATCAACAGCAACATCCATTGTTTCTTTAAACTCCCTCAGTGAATAGTCAGTAGGAGCACAGACAGGGAGAGGGAGGGAGAGAGGTACTTGTTTAGTTAACTTTCTCTACTGCTGTGGTAAAATCCCGACAAAAGCAACTTCAGGCTTGTTTTGTCTCATGGCTCTAGATACCGTGACTCACCATGCTGTGGAAGTTAAGACATTAGGAGCTTGAAGCAGCTAGTCACATGATAAAGAAGGGGGTGGGGTAGGTGGTGGGGTGTGTGTGTGTGTGTGTGTGTGTGTGTGTGTGTGTGTGTGTGAGAGAGAGAGAGAGAGAGAGAGAGAGAGAGAGAGACAGACAGACAGACAGACAGAGACAGACAGAAAGAGAGAGACAGAATACAGTTCAGGATCCCGCCCTCAGGAATGGTGCCCCTCACAGGCCTTCCCTACCTCAGTTATCCAAATCAAGCTAATCCTCTACCGCTATGCCCAGGGGCCTATCTCCCAGGTGGTTCCATATCTTATCAAATCGACAATTGAGATTAACCATCCCAAGGGGTATGATTAGAAAGAACTTGGGGACAGATCGAAGAGAATGTTCTAAATGTTGGGGTTGTTGGATAATATTGAAGAGTGTATTGTAAATATTAGGTCATTACTTTTTACTACGTTGGGAACGAACAAAGGCAATTTATTCTAAGTACTACCATTTTGTTTTCAGGCTCTACTTAATCATAGAGAGAAGCTAATTTCAAGGCCCCAGGCTCTAGGGGAGCTGAGGACTTCCAGGCTTCTGTCCAGACATTTCAGGGACATCTCCATCTTGCTGGCAGGATCAAATGAAGTTCATATTCCCAGGCTCAGAAACCAACTCCTATCTTGATTGGTGAAATTCCCTTGCTCAACCCCTTATGTCAAAATATGATAGGACAGGGCTACATCCCACGCAACTCCCCCTCTTGTGGTTTCATCCTTTAAAGGCTGTACAACATCTCTTCAGGGTTGCAGTTCAGCTCCTGAGTCTGTTCTACAGCCCTGGTGGATTAGTAGCGGCTTGATTGCAATAAATTTTTGTCTTCTGCATTGACCTGGTGTTTGAGATATGTTGGATCTATGTTAGTTTTAAGTGGACCCCAAACAGTAGGTGACTAACAGATTTATCTGTGTTCTGGAAAAGTGAGCTCTGGTGCCAGTCTGAAGGATAGAGAAAAGAAAAGAAAAGAAAAGATAAAGGAAAATAAAAGAAAAGAAAAAAGAAAAGAAAAGGGGCTGGGGGCTAGTGGGGTAGTTAGTAGGTGCCAGTGCACTGGTACAAGGGAGACAGAAGAGTTAAGGAAACACAATCAATATAGAACAGGCAGATTTGATGTTCACTGGTTATACACAGGGAAGGTGAGAGGGTCTAGGTTTAGCCCGAAAAGAGCAAAGAAAAACAAATGGTTAAGGATTTATTTTATGTGACAAGAATGGAAGACTGAGGTAGGTCTTTATCAGTTGCTGGTTAGCACTGTCCTCCCCCCGCCTTTTTTTTTTTTTAATCTTTTCTACTATTTATTTATTTGAGACAGCGTTACATTGCGTAGCTCTGGTGTGTCTGGAATTCCTTAATGTAGACTAGGCTGGCCTGGACTTGTACTCAGAGATCTGCCTGGGGCTAACGACATGTGTCACCAAGCCCAGCCTTTATTTTTAAATTGCATTTGTTTGTTTGTTTGTTTGTTTATTTTTGAGATAGGGTCTTACTATGTATCTTCGGTTTTCTCTCTGTGTGTTTGTGTGCATGCAAGGCATAATGACCGTGGCGGTCAGAACAACTTGAAGGTGTCTGCTCTCGCCTTCCATTGAGTTTCAGTACTTGAACTCAAATCATCAGACTTAGCAGCATGCACCTTTAAGGGCAGAGCCATCTCACTGGTCTATTGAATTACTTTAAAAAAAAAAAAAAAATTCTAACACAGGGCTTCATATAGCCTAGTCTGGCCTTGAACTGACTACGTAGCCTGGCCTTGAACTGGCTATGTAGCCAAGGATAACCTTGAAATTCTGACTCTCCTTTGTCTCCTCTGTGCCGGGGTTAAAAGAAATGCTTTACTCTGCCGGGATTATGAGATGCTCAGGACTCGAACACAGCTTTGTGCAGGAGAGCCACAGCGCCTTACCCCAGGCTTCTCTCGGTCCCCCGGTAATCACCGAGGTGAGGGCGGTGGGGTCACGCCTGCGCACTGGCGGCGTTGCGCACGCGCGGCGCGGGGCGGGCCTCAGCTGTCAGTCTCTGCGCGGGCCACGGCCCTCCGCCGCTCGCTGCGTTCCGGCTCCGCCCTCTCCCGCCTCCCGGTCCCCGCCATGGTGCTGGAGTCGGTGGTCGCTGACTTGCTGAACCGCTTCCTAGGGGACTACGTGGAGAACCTGAACAAGTCCCAGCTAAAGCTGGGGATCTGGGGCGGTAAGCGCGACGCCACGGCCTGCCGGCGTGGGAGAGGGGGCTGCGCGTGTGGAAGCCTGGGGACCCCGGGGGACCTCGCTGGGCATGCCCCTGCTGTCGATGTAGCCACACAGGGGCAGCGCGCTGCTTAGCAGTCCCCACTTACGCCTCAGAATAAAACAAGAAAAAAAAATGTAATCATTTACCTCAGCAGTGGACGTCAGAGGGCGGCTCATGCTTCCTACAGTGCCAGCTTGTCCCCCTCATCCGGCTTGCATCTCATGGCCCCAGGATGGTTCCCAGCCCGGGGAGGTGGGATGGACAAGGGCTGACAGTGAGAAGAAAGGTGTGCCTTGTACCCAAGGACTCCTAACTCAGGGATTCCTGCCATTGGCCACTTCCTAGTTAGGTAGAGGGCTCTGTCTGCAGGTTTTTGCTTTGAAATAGACTTTCGAGCTACTGGCCAGAGGCATCATTAATTAGGGATGTCTGCTAGGGTGCAAATTCGAGAAGACCTGCCAAGGTTATTATCCTGGAGATTAGGAGTAGAAAAGTCTTGTAATAAATAGCCTACTTCTGCATTCTTCAGTAAACTTGGATTTGGGAGTGTAGCTCAGTGGCAGAACTTCTGCTTCTAGCCTCAGCACCTTAGAATACCAACACAGGGCGTTTGGGGACATGGGGAGTACTTGTATTAATTTACTAGGTTACTATAAGGCTTGGGAATTTTGTCAGCTTTAGGAGGAAATTAAAAAACAGCATCCGACTTAAGTGGACAGAGCTACTTTTGATTGTCAGCGACTTAAGTACAGGCTTGCTCTGTCTGGTTGGCGTCTGCCAATGGTGAAGCTAGCTGTTTGGTGCTTGAAATGTGGGTCCATGCTCCGAGTGTAAACTAAGCTGGGTTGTGAAGATGACCATTTCACTTCATGGAGTACAAAAAACAAAACAGCATCTCAGTCAATTTTATGTTGGCTCCGTGATGAAATGGTATTTGACTAGATTGAATTAAATACATTATTATTTATGACGGGATTACAAGAAACACAATCATGAAGCTACAATGCATAGGCTGTTCTCATCCCCTCTGCGCTGCTTGGTTTTCACTATCACCTCCCATCAGCAACTACAAAGGACTAACACATTATGTCTATCAAAAATCTGGACTCCTAAAATTAATGACTAGGGAAAGGCACCCTATTTTTATTGGACAGTGCTGTCATTGAGTTACGACTTGTCTCCTGAATTATGTTGGGGCACATGTTTTATTTTAAAATAGGTTGCTGCTCACTTCTTTTGGGTGATTCTTCCATAAATACACACTTTGTGTACCCATCCCTGCTATATAATACAGAAGGAAAAGTTTCTAAAAGGAGATAAGTGAATATCTCCTTCTGCACAAAGAGAAAGGGCGGGTGTTTCTTCAGAATTCCTGCAGTAATGTCAGTCATTCTTTGTAAAGTGTTTGAATAAAGTGCTTCAGTGTGAACTCTGAGCTAGAATGCCTATATATAGTTCTAGGCATGCTAGAACTGTCTGTGTATTGGGCAAGCCATTTACCGTAAGGACCTTTGTTTTTTATTTCAGCTTCCACAGAGAAAGTGTTTGTGTGATCTGAGGAGTTTAAATCACACCTGACAAGATGAAATTCCCATTAACCACTCCTCGGGTTTTACCGGTTGCCTTGTCCTCAGTTTAGATCTTTTAAAAAAAGAAAGAAAATGTATGGGTGAAGTTGAAGATTCTTTCACTATCGAATCATACTTACTTTTAAAGTTAGGAGTTGAACATGTCAGCATCTGAGGCCCCTTCCAGTGTCTGTGTTGTGTCGTTCAGTTTGTCAACCGTTTGACAGTGAAGATAGTCTGAAGACTTCGAGCTTATTCACACTGAATTTAAGTGTTAAGAGCTGTGTTGCACCTCCCACCTCACTGTCTTTAGTGAAATCTAGGAATGAGACTTTTCTTTATTCTGTTTTCTGCTTTAACTTTCTTTGTGGTGCTGTGGCCCCAACTCCAGGCCTTGATGGTGCACAGTGACATTCTGCCATGAGCTATTCTATACCCTTAGCTCTGTTTGATTTTTTTTTTTTTTAGAATAACATATTCTGCCAGTAGTATGAATTAACTGTGCAGTGTGCCTGAAGCAGCAGATACATTGCTTTATTTCACCAGCTGTCCCTGGAACAGTCGGTGGTTGCATTTTGTCAGGTCACAGCTGAGCCCTGTAAAGTTTAACTAATGGTTTCTGGATGTCATGTGCTTTATAGTTATTGCTCAACACGTGGTCTTCTAATCCAATTCTCCTTAAAATAGAAAGACGAGTCTGAGTTGACTATGACTCAAGACAATAGTGCTGGAGAAACTGGTCTTAACCTTTATGGGGTCGGTAAACAAATGGGATATTAATGAAATCGTTGATAAGACATCCATGGTGCTGACAACACTTTTCAAGAAAATTTGAAAGTGATATGTAGTCCTATTTGAAAGCTACATGTGTGTTAGTAGGTAAAATTTAAATGTCAGTTTTTTAAAAACCTTTTTAAAACTTTGCATGTTCAAAACTTTATAATAGGGGGATTCTTCCTATAGAAGTTTTACATATGTAGTTTTGTTGTTGTTGATGTTGTTGTTGTTTGGACTAGAGATTAGACTAGCCCAAAGCATTTGATTCAGTGTCAGGAGGCTGTTTGGCAGTGCTTGAAATGCTATTGGCTCAGGAGGTGTGCTGCTGGCATGTGGTAGGTAGAGCCTAGGGATACTGTGAAAACATCTAGCAGTGTGAGAGATGGACAGTCAGTAATGAGCTGCTTGTCTGCCTTGGCACAGTAGTTGAGAAACTGGCCTAAGGAGAAAATGGAGATTGTTTCCTGCATATAACGAGACCCAGAGAGTTAACAGCTTTTACTAGGGAGTAAAAGAGAATCTAGAGAGTACGCTACTCTTAAGAGATTTCTAACAAGACTAACAGGTATCTTAAATGACTTGACATTTATCATGTCCACAAACAAGCATGATCTTTGCTTTGATGTGCCTGGGGAGTTTTGAGAGTCAAAACATAGTGTTGCTATAATCTGAAAGACGTTATGCTGGACCTATGAGACATCCACACAATGAAACAATGAAAGCCATAATAAAGAAGAAAACTGTAGCATGAAAAAGAAGGGACAAGTTATTAGAAAGTCTAGAATCAGGTTAATATTCTGGAAGTTGCTTTTAAGTTGCAGAATGAGCAAGGCCAGCAGGCCGGCATGCTCAGTGGGTAGGCATGCTTGCTGCCAAGCCTGACGATCAGAGGTCAGTCCCTGCAGTGCACATAGTAGGAGAGAACTGACTCCTACAAGTTGTCCTCAGACTCCACATGCAGGCACGGTGGCACACACACCCCCATATATAAAAATATAATAACTTAAAAAACTTTTTTTAACTGAAGAAGCAAAGGTAATAATAATAATAATAATAATAATAATAATAATAATAATATTCAGAGAGGACATAAAGGGCTCTTAAACTTTTTGACTAAATTTTGGAATTTGTTTGTTTGTTTATTTGCTTACTGAGACAGGGTTTCTCTGTGTAGCCCTGGCTGTATGTCCTGGAGTTCTAGACTAGGCTGGCCTCAAATCCATGGAGATTCTCCTCCCTCTGCCTCTGCCTTCTGAGTGCTGGGATGAAAAGGCACGTGCTATCACCTTCTGGCTTGGAATTTATACTTAAAAGATTATTGTTATTATTATTATTTTATTTCTTTCTCTCTTTTTTAATGATTTATTTATTTATTTTATATGTGAGTACACCATTGCTCTCTCTTCAGACACACCAGAAGAGGGCATTAGACCTCATTACAGATGGTTGTGAGCTACCATGTGGTTGCTGGAAATTGAACTCAGGAAGAGCAGTCAATGCTCTTAACCACTGAACCATCTCTTCAGCCCCTTAAAAGATTATTTAATGCCAAACAATTCTTAAGTATTTTTAAAAATGGTTTATGCAAAATACAGTTTTAAAACTTGCTGCTGTAGAAACAGGTCCCAGTTCACTACTTATAGGATCCCGGAGAAAAACATTTTAATTCTCTAAGCCTCCATTTCCTAATCTGTAAGGAGAAGTACAACAGGAAGTGTCCATGATGGAAGTCTAAGGAAAGTTCTCTATAATTGTTAGTGATGTATGGTAATGACGGACGGGCAGGTCAGCCTTCTGTTACATTTTCTGAAGCATGTTTCCTCTAACATGCATCTGCTACCATCATACATGCATGTGAATATCTTTTACCCTCCCTCCAAATTCTTACAAGCACGAAAATTTTTTTGCAATTAATTTATACTTGACAGTGCTCATGTTATCTATAACACAGTGTAGGACAGCCTTCAAAGGCTCGGACTTGTGCCTGGTGGGCAGGTACTGCCAGATGAAAATGTTTATCTAGGCTTTTGATCCCCACAAACTGGTACCAGCAGATAAATTACACAGCCCTTAGCTGTTTGAGAGGTATCCAGGATTTAATTGTTTTGAGCGTAACATGTCTCTAAGACAGTGTGTCGAAATGTCAGATCTTTTGCAATTTGAGTTAAGTGGTGTTGTAATGTAGAATCTGCCAATTTCATTTTTTCAAAGCTTTTTACTGTGGAGGAACAGGAGCAGCTTCCATTCAGGAGTCTGTGACTCTCACTTCCCTTAATCTAGTGAACTGAACCTTAGATATGGTGTGTAAGATGACAGGGTGGCTGTGGTACCGGGAACAGGAACCAGGTTGTAGTGCATACAGAGTTCATAACCCCTTAAGCCAGGCTCTGGGGTGCAGTTTCAGGTCCTGTCCTTCACCCTGGAGGCCCTTTCCTGTCAGCCCACAGTTATGGGTGGAGTTCCTAATCCAAATGCTGACGATTAGAATTGCTGTAGATTCTGGATTTTGTTTTTCAGAATTTAGAATATTTATAAGTGTGTGATGTGATTTCTTGGGGATGACAACCAAGTTAGCGTAACATCCCGTTTTACTTGTGCACATAGCCTTACGATTATTTCCAGCATGCTGCATTTCGAAGCAGTGTACCATGCAAGATTGGGTCTGTGGCAATTTGTGTTGGATTTTGGAGGATTTTAGATTTTAGATTTGTGATAGACAGCATGTTTTGCTGACAGAAAGCAACATGAAGAAGGAGAGAGAGGATGAGGAAACTGGGTAGGAAGTTATCTTCCACCAGGTGTAGGGCTTTTGGCAGGTCACTGACAGGAAGCCATTTGTTTCTTCTCTGCAAATGAAGGCGGTGAGCATGTCTTCTTGGGCTGTAAGGGCCTGTGGTTTGAGTAAGGCTGAAGCAGCCTGAACCCTTCCTTAGGGAAGTGGTGCTGCGCTGCCTGCAGCCAGTGTGAGGCTTGCATGTACACAGTATCATCATTAATTTAAAAATCCACCCCTTTCCTAGAAATAGAGCCAGAAGTTGGTGCCATGAAACTTTTTGCCAGGAAGCCGTGACTTGGGTTTTAGGCTCTGTGTGGTGTTTGAAAGGAGAAAGTCTTGGTGACTTCCGTGCAGCTTTCTGATTTTCTCTGCCAAGACTTCTTTTTTTTCAACAGGAAAGTGGAAAGTAAGAGTCTGTTACTTCCTTTTTGCTGCACAGCAGTCCTCCAACTGAAACAATCTGGATTGGTTTGGTTTGGAGTCAGATAGTTCAATTCATTTGGAAGGAATTGGTACAATATTTTCTTTGGTGTCTGTAAAAACATGAGTCATTAAAATGAATTGGTTCGTGCTTTTGCAGACTGCTTAGTGGTTGAGCTCATGTCCTTGGGTGAGAAGAAGCTCATAAACATTTGATACCAGTGAAGAAGATGCTGGATACTTTTGCTGTAGCTAGATCAGAGAAACCTTTCATCACAGCACTTCATAGGAGTTTGTCACTGTTTTAGGCCGTGTGGCTTGCTTTGGGTCTGGTGTTTTTATTTGTTGGTCATTTCTTGTTGTATCATAGTTTGCATTAATCTTTATGCTTTATATTAAGAACTGACCAAGGTGTCAGGAGATAGAGTGGCACAGTTACTGTATAACCTTGGAGAAACCACCCATTCTGCTTAAACTCCACCATCTTCACGTGATAATGCTGAGAGTGGTGGGAGTGACTTCTGTGTTCCCGGAGTAGCTCTGGGATGTAGTTTAGGAACTGTTTTTAGAGAAAAGGTCTAGCATGGCCATCTGAAGTGCCACCTCCCGTGTCCCTGAGGAACTGTTCCTTCTGGTGCTCCTGATGTTATCCTCTGACTCTACCCTTTCTACTCATTTTTGTAACCTTAAAAACCAAAGTGGCACCAACAGGCCTCTCAGTGTAGTCTGGTTATTGCGTGGTAAAGGAAGCAGATTTATTCGGTGGGATTGGACCCTTTACCTGTCCTGCTCCACTGTCTAGAAGACAGCATGGTGTGCTGAACATGGCACCAAGTGTCAGAAGACTGAGTGGTGGCTCTTGCTGTGAACTTCACAGGCCAATCCTTTAACCTCCAGGTACAAAGGTACAAAGCTTCTCTTTCTTAATAGGTCAGTACTACCTGTCTCCTGCTGTGAAGCTAGGAGGATCCAGTAATGTAACATACCTGAACAGATTTTTTGAAATATTAATTGATGGCCTTATAGTAGTTTTGTTTCTGCCCCATCGTTATGTGCATCCTAGGGGAGGTACAGCTTAAGCCTCTGTGACATCAGGGAGAGACTATTTCTGCTTGGAATTATTTAATATCAACACTAGTTTTCTTTTCCTTTTTTTGAGACAGTATTTAAACTCCCTGTGTAGGTGAGGATGCCCCTGCCTTTGTTCAGTGTTGGGATTTTAGCTGTGTGCCACCACGTTACATCTGTGCTTGCTAGAGACAGAAGCGGAACTTCATGCATGCTGGGCAAGCACTGTTTATTAATTGCGCTACATCCTTAGCCCTTTCTGTCTCATAGTCATATTTCCCAGCTGGCCTTGAGCTCTCGGTGTGGCACTGGCTAGGTTAGGTGTCCTGATCCTCCACCTTGTGAGTGAGTGCTGGGAGAACAGACAGACCTGTACCACCAAACCTGGAGCAACAGTGGTTCCTGTGTTTATTTTGTAGATGGATACGTGTATACAAGCCTGTTCTGTGTTTGGACAGTTCCAATTGATTGAAAAACAAACAAAACCAAATTGAGTGTTTGCATGTATGTAAGTATGTATGTATACTGTTTGTGTACCTGATACCTGCAGAGGCGAGGAGGCCAGAAGAGGGCATTGGATCCCACTGGGGCTGGAATTATAGGTGACTGTGAGCTGTCCAGAGTGGATGCTGGGAACTGAACTTGGGTCTTCTGCAAGTGCAGCAACTGTGCTTAATCACTGAGCCGTCTGTCTCTCCAGCCCCTTTGCTTTTTACTCATTACATTAAGTTGGTGGTTATTTCTAATTTAACAACTTTCTTTTTTTTTAAAAGATGGCGTCACTTGCTAATTTAATGGACTTGCTTTCATTTCTATCTTTAATTCACTAGCAAAGATTATTTCATGTATTCTGATTGAGGTTTACCATCCATGTTGCGGTACCCTTCGGCTTGGCTCTGAAGCTCCCTCTGTAACTTTCCGCACCATGAGCCCAAAGTAAAATGCCTGCAGCTTCCTCATGAGCAGCGAGTGAAGTGAGGTCTCCTTCAGAGCTGGACTTCACACCACACTTCTTACCCAGATGCTTCAGTCTTGCCAGTCTGCACCAGAGGTCACTTTGCAGACCCTCACCTGCCTCGTTCTGCAGTGACTTGAGGTTAAGCGCCACCTGATGGCATGCCTGGCCTTCGTGTTTTCCTTGCTGGCAGAGTGTAGCATGTCTGACTCTGTCGTTCATCTTCCTGACCTTGTTTCTTTTCTTTATTTTTAAGATAAGACACGATTATTGATTCTTTGGTTTTCCCCTGCTGTGTCCTCTAAGTGTTCTTTATCTCTGGTGAGTTAGCTAAATAGGAAGCTTACTTCTGTGTGTTTGGAATGACTGTTTCTGGAAGGAAAACTCCATCTCTTTTAGGATACTTTTTCCAGGACTCAGTTCAATATGAAATGGTTGATTTTTTTTTTAGGTGGATGTCTCAGTCTTACAACTGATTTAAATGGAAGTCTCTGCATTCTTAGGCCATGGAATGGGACCAATGCACCTGTGCCTGGCAGAACAGCATGCATTGTGTTGTTGAGTTGGCTGGTGCCTCACCTAGCCAGGGCACAGCTTACTGGCTGAGGGGTGAATGCACTTTCCCCCATTCCCTGGGCCTCTGCTAATCCACAAGCTGCTAAGTTTCCTCCCTCTCTTTTTACTGGACTAGTGGCCCCTCCCTTAGTGCAAATAGCTACAGAATGATATTGCTATGGCCACCCTTTATGTGATTTATCCAGGAAGTATGAACAGACCTAGCTATTCTTTGTTAGTTTTATGTGTCTGAAAGTGAAATAGGTGTTAGATATGGGAAGAGTTCATATCCAAATGCTGAGCCAACTTAACTTCAGAATTTACCATTGTTTTATTTTTTATTTCTTCATTTCCTCTTATTTTGTGTCATGATTTCCCTTAAAAGTAGTATCTGATAATTTTAAAATCTGGAAAATACTAAAACAGTTAATAAAAAGCCATATTTGTCTCATCAACAGTGATCATCACTTTAAATATTTTGTCAGATTGTAAAATCTTTAAACATCATTAAGTTGGTGGTTATTTTGTAAAATCTTTAAACATCTATATCTGGTCACATTTGTCTGATACACAAATGTTACTGTCTTAGTGATTGTAAAAATGTCATTTTTAGTGTGGATGATCTGAGTACTTCTGGAAACAATGATCCCACTCACTGAGAGTCTCTGGGTGGAACAATCAGAGCTCATAAGAAGGTTTGGGGTCTATGCTGACCATAGAACTTGTTCAACTGCTTTGAGTGACTGAAAATAAGTGTTCTATGCAGGCTCCTTCTGTTGACTCAAGTAGGGGCTTCAGTTGTAATCTGTGGAAGACATCAGTGTATAGTTAAAGGCAGAGCTATCTCTGCACTGCTGTAATTTTAGAGATTTTGATTCTGAGAGCTAGAGGTTAGGAGTTCTTTGGCTGCTCTTGCAAAAGAGTTCAGTACCCAGCATCTGCATGACAGCTGCCTGTAACTCCAGTTTTAGGGGATTTGGTGCCCTCTACGGCCTCCATAGACACAGCATGTGGTGCATAGACATGCATGCAGACAGCTCTACACACACACACACACACACACACACACACACACACACACACACACAAACACACTGAGAGAGAGGGGGAGAGAAAGAGACACAGAGAGACAGACACACACACACACACACACACACACAGAGAGAGAGAGAGAGAGAGAGAGAGAGAGAGAGAGAGAGAGAGAGAGGATTCCTCCAAATACCAAATACATGTCAGTCTTCTAGGATTACCTGATGATTTTTATGTTTGATAGTGGTGCCATCCTTTCTACTCTGGCTCCAGAATTTCTCTTTACTCTGATGGCTCCTCTTTGACCCTGATGTTACTACCTTATTTTAGGTAGATATGTATGTATGCGTGTTTGATTTTAGGAGGGTATTTATATATAGACCAGGGTGGCTTGGAATTCACGGTCTAGCCCATCCTGGCCTCAAACTAATGTTTCTCAGACTTAGCCTCCCAAGTGCTGCGGTCACAGGCATCCACTGCCATGCCTGGTTTTTCAGATTTTAGGTTCTCTCCAGATTCACTGTAGAGGCTGCCAAACAGTTGTATTCTTTCCTTCTTTCTAAGTACAAAGTTGTGGTATTTTCTGCACATTCCCTGGGGTTTCTTACCGCTTTCTGACTTTCTTGTAACCTTCAACAGTGTGCTTTAGAAACAATCGCATATGCACTGGAAACACATACTGTTTGTAGAAGAGGCATTGTGCTGTCATAGCTTATGTTTGGTTTCTGTCTGTTAGTGTTATGCATATACACGTCTGTCTATAGTTTTTAAAAAGTTAGTTAAAAAGTCTGGATGGTGTCTAGCCTTTTAGAAAACACTAGTCTGCAAACATTTTTCCATGTCCCTTTTTTTTTTTTTTTGTTCCATAATGCAGATATGTTCTGGTCTCTGCTTCCTGCTGGACCTTGTCCCCACATTCTTCCATCTGTATTCTTAGCATTACATCCTTAGTGTTTGATAGATGTAATACGTTATAATGGCTGTATTAATGTTATGTTTCTTGTCCCCCCCCCACTTTTTTTTTTTTACAGGTAATGTGGCTTTAGATAATCTGCAGATAAAAGAAAATGCTCTGGTAAGGGTTATTATTTTTTAAATTATGCTTAATAACTCAGCTAATTTGGCAAGCTCTTAGAAACGTTTGGTTACTAGACATCTGTACCAGGTACCAGATAAAGTGACTGAGTCACTGCAAGTAGGGTTCCTTATTTAACTATTTGTCATTGGAAATCATGAGATCAAAGATTACAGTTTCCCCCTCAATGATCATTTTTTTTTTTTTCCAAAATGGAATTCCTCCCGTGACCTAATTTGATTGTATAGCTTTCCTGTCTCCATTTCTCTTGCAGATATTTTTCTTCAAAATTATTTGTATACATTTTCCAGGCAAATTAGGACTTGGTGCTAACCAGTGATCTAGGTGATATGGAGCAGTATGGTGACATGCAAGCCATAGAGTACTGAGGGAATAGTCAGGTGTAAGGAGGGACTCACATTTCAGCTTTAGTGAAGAATTTGTATCATTTGCCATTGAGGTAAAAGCTAAGCAGCACTACCCTCCCGACCCAATGGGCTTACGTTTTAACCTGGTATGCAAAGCTGACGTCTGCGATGTCACTTAAGAAGGTATATTCATCACACTTTAGATTTCCCACATGTACTTATGTGTGCGTGTGGGTGTACATGGATATATGCTTCTTTCCCCTCCCCCCCCTTTAGACAGAGTCTCATGTAGACAACTTCAGCTTCAAATTCACTATGTAGCGAAGGCTCACCTTGAATTCCTCATCCTCCTGCCTCCATTTCTCAAATGCTGAGATTACAAGCAAGCACTAGATTTTCTTATTTCTCAGTTTCAGTTTCTTACTATGCTTGCCCAGTGGTTCAGTAGCAGAGCCCACCTTGGCTTTGTGGCCTGGCCAAGATGGGAAATCTCTTTCCCTGGCATGCTGGGAATATTCAGAATACCCACCTATCCTTTCCTGCCTTTATGTGGTATGCCACAACTTTTAACATTTTATTTAAAAATTTAGAACTTAATGATTCTGTTGCTAGAGGTTAGAGTTGGGTATGAGAAGATTTTATAAGAAAATAAGTATAAAAATGGTGAGGACTGTTTTCATGTTCATCCCTAGAAGACATATTGACCTGTCAGCATAATTTGAGTTCTAGTTAAAATAAAGTGTAATAAGTTACTTCATACTTTATAGACTTCATTAGTGAGGACTAGCCCCCTTTCACAGTTTAACCAAATTAGTGAGGTTTTATTGATTGGTTGGTTGATTGATTGATGAGTAGTTCTGTGGATAAGACCTTGTGTCTTCGGTGCGCCGGGCTGATGCTGTTACACTGTACCGTGTCCCTAGCCTGAAATTTTACTTGGAAGTGGGAACTTTATTCTTTGTTGAAATTATTCCAAGAGAATAAAAAGTGAGCATGGGACAGCACTCACTAGGTGGCTCATTTTGAATACACTTTCCCTGACCCCTGGGAGTCATTTGACAAATGAATTACACTAATTCATTTGTCAACGTCATGCTGTTCCATTGCTTTACACCTAGAATGTTTGTAGAGTTGTATGATCATGTAATGGATTTTTAGTCAGTTGTAACCTACAGTATTGTAGTTCAGTGTTTAAATATTCATAGTATTCCTATATGTTTCCTGACAGAAAGTCTACATGTTAAATGATACCTAATAGAAAGTCAGTGCTGACCGATTAAAGTTTGATAATTCTGAAGATTTGAAATTGTTATGAATGAGAGTTATGGTTTAGTACCAGGGAGTCCAGATAAGGCAAAATTGATTATTATTTGTTGGTATGTATAATTTATTGAAGAGAAATGCTAGTTTGGTAAATAGTATGTTAGAGGCTTCATTTTCAGGGGATTTTGTTTATTCATTTGCTAAATATTATTTGAGAGAATTATTCAGTGATCGTTTTCAGCTGACTTATGTGCATGGACTCTGTTCTTTTTTTCTTCTTGTATTTCAGGTAAACAGTGTCCATCCGTTTCATTTATTAAAATAAACAGTTTATGTAATTACTTTTCTTATGAACCGTCTTCTCTTTTCCTGTTTATAATTTTGTTTCTCTATAACTTCTTTAAGCAAAACGACCATTTAGTGAAGCAGTCGTAGCCATGAGTTACTCACTCTATTACTGATGTGCACAAGGGATCTGGGGGCTGTGTAAACATGACCTTAACTTTTTGTCTTCCTTCTGAAGAGTGAATTGGACGTTCCTTTCAAAGTCAAGGCTGGCCAGATAGGTGAGTACTTCATTCTACATTGAGTTGCTTAGTTCTTAGTTCTCTATAGAGTTCGTTTTGCCTGTACTGTTTAACCTGAGAAGTCTTCTTGGCTTCAGCAGAAATGTGGGACGTTTTTGGCTTATATTAATTTCAGAGTTCTAAGCCTAATGAATGCCATATACAATACATATTTACTTTTAATAAGAACCAAGGAGATAGAGAATTACTCCCTAAAGTGGTACGGCATTTGAACAGTAGTCATGATCTCCAGCCTTTGGTTTTACTATGTAAACACCTCCATTTTCAAGGTGATAGTCCAGCTTCCTTTATATTTGTGAAAGCCATACAATTGTAAAACTCTGTTAAGTAGACTTAAATGAAGCTCATGTCCCTCCTGTTGGCTCACTCATCTTCACTTGGTGTATTATGCAGCAGTGTGGTATGGACCTTGTACGTTGGTAAGTACCAAGTCTCCTTCTTTGCAGCCACTCTTATCCATTATCCATAACTTAGTGTATGTGTCTGCTGAAATAATAAGAAATTTTATCTACAAAACTCTCCCAAATAGTTCATGTGACCTTATTTTTCTGTTATATCTATTGGTTATCTCTTGTCTGTCTGTCTGTCTGTCTGTCTATCTAGCTATCTATCTATCTGTCATCTCTTATCCATCCATCCACCCATTCATCCATCCATACAATCAATCAATCATTCGTCTAAAGCACAGCTTCAGATGGGTTACTGTTACTTTAGAATTTGACTTAATGACTTAACCACTCCTTCGATATAGCCTACTTCGAGATTACATACTTTCCCTTCTTCGTCACTATTCTGCTGAATTTTAGGGCTTTATCCTTTACCGTTTTGTCATCTTTCTCCCCCTTTTATTGAAAATAGATTTTTTTCTCACATAGTAGATTCTTATTACCATTTCCTCTTCTTCTGAACCACCAGTTCTCCCTCACCTCCCCTTCCATCTGAATCTACTCTCTTTCTGTCTCTCATGAGAAAATGAACGTTTCTAAAGGATAATAATATAATGATATAATATATAAAGAACTTAACATGTCTGAGTTGGACAAAACAAACAAGGAAAAGAAACCAAGAGAAAGCACAAGAATCAGAGACCCACTCATTTGCATGCTCAGGAATCCCATGAAAACACTAACTGTAATCTATAATATATGTGCAGAGGTCCTGGTGCAGACCGTGCAGGCCCTGTGCATGCTGTCTTGGTCTCTGTGAGTTCATATGAACTTTGATCATGTTGGATTATAGTTCTGTTTTCTTGATGACTTCCATCCCATCTGGCTCTTACGCTCTTTCTGGCTACCTCTTCTTCAGGGTTACTTGAGCCCTGAGGGAAGGATTTGATGGAAGCGGCACATTTAGGGCTGAGCTTTCCAAGGTCTCTCACTCTTTGCATAGTGTGTGGCTGTGAGTCTCTGTGTTTATTCCCATCTACTGCAGGAGATGAGCAAGGCACTAATCTATGAGTATATCAGAATGTCATTAGGATTCATTTTATTGCTATATTTATCATCATCATCATCGTCGTCATCACCATCATCATCATCATCATTTAGAGCACTAGTATTTGCTTTTCCCCAAGGTCCCTGGGCTATATAATCTCAAGTGCTTGCTCCCCCAAATGTTGGGTATGGTTTCCATCTTGTTGAGTGTTCCCTAAGTCAAATAAGATGTTGGTTGGTTACTCCCACAAGCTTTGTGCCACTATTGTCCTATCATATCTTGCAGACAGAACAGCATTGTAGATAAAAGGGTTTTGGGTGGGTTTTGGGTGGTTTATGTTTCTCCTTTGGGAGTATGCAGAGTATTTTCCTGTACCAAAGATGCTAGAATATAGGGGTGAAGGCTCCAAGTAGGAATCAACTGGACTTCTCTATGTTGAATGATTTGTGTCTAGCGTTGTCTTTAGTAATGGGGACTTGCCATCAGTTTGTACAGAATAACTGGTAGTTTTGGCAATAGCCTGGGTTGTTGAGGGATTCCCCTGGGACCGCTTTGGCCAACAACTCAATTAGATGTAACCCAATCTTGGTATTGGAGCTTCATTTGGTAACAAGCGATGGCCGGTTGAGGTTTGTCATTTGACAGTTTGATTTAGATAGCCTTCAATATATATATAATATATATATATATATATATATATATATATATATATATATACATGTATATATATATATACACACACATAAATGTGTGTATATATATACATGTATATATGTGTGTGCACACACATATATGTGCATATTATATATATAATATATATTTATATAATATATATATTCCTTATATATTATATATATGGAAGCTGCTACTGTGTTAGGTTTCCATAATGCCTATTTAGTGGTCCTTTATTTTAGCTGTCTCTCCTTGTATTCCCTCCTTCATTTCCCTCCTCCTCCCCCTCCCATACCAGTCCTCTGTATCCATTCATAACTATCTATTCTATTTCTCTCTCTTAATGAGATCTGTTTGTCCCCCTAGTCCCTTAGTGTATACCTAACCTATACCTAACATATGTGGTTCTACTGATTGAAGCTTGGTCCACATATAAATGAATGCACATCATATTTGTCTTCCTGGGTCTGGGATATCTCACCCACGATAATTTTTTTTCTAGTTTCACTGAATTACCTGAGAATTTTATGGTTTCTTTTCTCTCTCTCTCTCTCTCTCTCTCTCTCTCTCTCTCTCTCTCTCTTTCTCTCTCTCTCTTTCTCTCTCTTTTTTCCTTCTTTCTTGTAGCCGAGTAACACTCTTATTTTGTAATGTACCACATTTTCCTTATCCATTCTTTTGTTGAAGGATATTTAGGTTGTTTCCAATTTCTGACTATTGTGAATAGATCAGCAGTGAACATGGTTGAGCAGTTGTCCTTGTGGTAGGATGAAGCATCCGTTGGGTATATGCCCAAGAGTGGTATAGCTGGATCTTGAGGTAGATCAACTCCCATCTTTCTGAGAAACAGCCACACTAACTTCCATAGTGACTGTACAAGTTTGCAGTGCCACCAGCAATGACTGAGCGCCCCTATACTCTGCTGAGTGCTCCTTCTACTCTGCTGAGTGCTCCCCTACTCTGTGGAGTGCTCCCCTTACTCTGCTGAGTGCTCTCTCTACTCTGTTGAGTGCTCCCCTTTAAAGGGGTATTGTCTGTGGTTTTGATTTTTTACTCCCTAAGAAGGCAATTGCCTTGTTAGGAGGCCGTCAAGTTATATGTAGGTATTATCTGTTGTAAATATAGCTGGTACTCACTGTAAAACCACGAGAATTAGAAGTGACCCAGAAGTGTACCGATGTTACCAATAGGTTCCTCTGACCTGGAAGCCATATAAGAAACACAACAGCTTTGAAAACTGAAGAGAAGTTAAAATTTAAAAAGTTTTACTAGTTTAAATTACATGGGTGTGCATCAGGTCAGGGGTATCACTGAACTCAGATGCCCTTGGGGTAGGAGTTACAGGTATTTGCCCTCCACCCGACAGGGCTGTTGGAAACTGAGCTTGGACCTTTTGAAAGACTATTAAGTGTGCTTAGCCTAACCACTGACCATCTCTCTGTCCCCTGAGAAATGAAAAGTTTTTATTATTTTTTTATTTTTAATTTATTATTATTATTATTATTATTATTATTATTATTATTATTATTATTTGTTTCTTGAGAAAAGGTTTCTCTGTATAGCCCTGGCTGTCCTGGAACTCATTCTGTAGACCAGGCTGGCCTTGAACTCAGAAATCTGCCTGTCTCTGCCTCCCAAGTGCTGGGATTAAAAGCGTGCGCCACCAGTGTCTGGCTTTATATATATGTGTATATATATACACATATATATATATGTGTATATATATACACATATATATATACACACATATATATACACATATATATATACACACATATATATACACATATATATATACACACATATATATACACATATATATATACACACATATATACACCAGCTGCTCTTGCAGACAAACTGGGTTCAGTCGCTAGCGCCCACATGGCAACTCACATCTTCATTCCAGTTCTGGGGGATCCAACACCCTCTTCTAGCTTCCAGACATGCATACTACTCAAACTATCACACACAGAAAATATATAAATAAAAGTTATAATAGAGGAAGATATTTTATTTTTGAAACACGAAAAACTTCTGGAGTAGGAAAGGTTAGGACATATATATATGTGTGTGTGTGTGTGTGTGTGTGTGTAGTGTGTATGTATATACATACATATATATATATAATTTTTTATTACTTTTATTTTTTCTTGAGAAATGAAAATTGTAATGTAGAAATAGTTTGCTATATTATCCTTGGACTACATACTTACATAAAGCTGACAAGGTTATGTAGCTATCCAGTTGACCAGAGTATTCTCCCTTGTAGAGCAGTATTTTATCTCCTTTCAGTTTGTTGTATCAAATTGTTTGAATGTTGAACATCTTTCTTTAAATATGGTCATATGACTTAGTTGTTCATATCCACGAGGGAGTCAAATCAGATCCTTTTCTAATAAGTCTTGCTAGCAGCACTGACCTAATGTCATTGTTTATCAAAATTAGAATGAAGGGACTAGAGAGAAGGTCCCTCAGTTAAGAGCACCAGCTGCTCTTGCAGACAAACTGGGTTCAGTCGCTAGCGCCCACATGGCAACTCACATCTTCATTCCAGTTCTGGGGGATCCAACACCCTCTTCTAGCTTCCAGACATGCATACTACTCAAACTATCACACACAGAAAATATATAAATAAAAGTTATAATAGAGGAAGATATTTTATTTTTGAAACACGAAAAACTTCTGGAGTAGGAAAGGTTAGGACGGAAGTGTAGCCATCAAGACAACTGACTGGGACGCTAACTGTCTGTGGCCTTGGAAAGAGGAGCTCTGGAGACTGGTAAAAGATAGATAAGAAACGGCCCCTAAAATGGTCTGGACTGTTTCAGGATTCATATTTCCTTTCTCTTCTGCCATGTGCAGCCTTCTCTTCATATGATATCAAGTAAGTTGCTAATATTAGGCCCATAGTCCTTGAAAGTGGGTGTTTTTACAGTCTTGTTTCTGGGTATCATTAGGCCAACCTTTAACTTGCTGTGTAGTGAGTCTGGCTTTGAACTCCTGATCCTCCTTCTTCCAACTTTCAGCTGCTGGGATTACAGGTGTACACCGCCATTCTCAGCTTAATACCATAGTTTCTAAGGGACAAAGTATGTTCTGCTTCTAAGTGATTTGTAAGAACATATTTGGAAAATAGATCTGAGTTTAAAGCATTAGCAGCATAAAAGATGATAATACTGATTGTGAAACAGCATGCCTTGCCTTCAGATCTGGCCTCTTCCATTGATAGCTGTTTGACCTGCTGCCCACATTCATAAAGAAGAGAAGGGACTTCTCTGCTGCTTTGGTTCCCATTTGCACAGAAAGTATTTACAGTGGCTCTGCTGATTTACTTGTTGGTGGGGCTGGAAGAGCATGTGCAGTTTTCAGGTGTGTCTAGCGCTAAGCTCTGTCTCCAGCATCCTCACTGATGACCTTGCTGGGCATCGATGATTAATGACCCTGAACTGCCTTTGCTTCTTGCAAATTGCAGTGATTACTGTTTGACTTACCTTAGGGTTTTGAGATATCAAATCAGGTAATTATTATAAAGTTTGGAAAATATAAAATATACATTTTGAATATTGAATCCTTCTCTTCTCTTTTTTTCTGAGTGTCAAACATACTAAATACCTGGTGAGTTTTGTGCTTTTCATGGGAAGTTTATTTGTATCTTCTTTAACAGTCAAATAAGGATTTAAGATGGAAATTATGTTTCTTTAGATAAATTAACTTTGAAGATTCCCTGGAAAAACCTTTATGGAGAAGCAGTTGTTGCCACCCTAGAAGGATTATATCTGCTTGTAGTCCCTGGAGCAAGTATGTTGTTTTACATTGTAATCATTCATTGACATTGCAGTGAAGTGAAATTGCTCCCTGTGAAGCATTCTGATATATTGAGGAAACTAGGATGTGTGCAAGAAACTGATCATGTGTATACAGTGTAGTGGATGTGCATGCATTTACATATGCACACACACGTATAGCCACGTTTGTGTACAGAATGCTTTTCTGTTGTTGCTGAAAATTCTGTCTATTTTCAAGCTTATTCCCAGATGAATAATGGAGATAGATATTACTTTGTATCTGAAGCTTTTTTTAAAAGTTGACATGCACTTGACAGATGTACTTTTGAAGAATGAACTGAAGTAAGACGTTTAAAATCTACCAATATCTTAATTTACATATTTCAAGGTTAGAAACTTTTCCCATGTTTTGTTGCTTCTGATTTTAAACAAGTGTTCTTTCACTTAGGTATAACAGAGAGTTTCTTCCTTAGGAATCACAATATTTAAGTAATAATCAATATTTTGAAATACTAAAGCTTAATTTCTTTAGTTATTAGTGTTTTCAGCTAAAATGAACAATATGAGAAAAATGGAATGTTTTGGGAAAAATTACTCCCAGTTCCCAACCATAGTGCAGATGCAGTGTTGTTTTTTCATCTCACCTGTGTCATTATCTCCAGCCCTGTGGTCCTTACTTAGCAGTTACCATATTAAATATGTAGCGTTAGCTTGACTTTTTCATCCTTCTTGTGTCTTATGGTTTTCACAGTGACAGTGAAAAGCTTGAAAGGTAGTGAATATTAACTGATTTTTTCCTTTCATAAAATATTATAATCATTTCTCTTTTTGTATCTTAAAAATTAAAAGACAAAATTAAGTTTTTTAGTTTATCATATAAATAATTGCCTTTCATCATGGCAGCTTCATATATATACTGCTGTATTTCTTTCAAAATCTCCTTATAGATTTAACTTTTCTGTTTTCTTAGTATAGATTATCAGATATGAGATTACAGATAAAAATGATGTTATGATTATTAATTATTCCCAAAATACTGTGTGAAAACATTTTTATCAGTCTGCCTTGACACCAGATTATGTCAGTGTAGAGGCCCGGATGAAGCCTGCTCAACTGCCCTTCTTTCTTTTCTTCTTCTTTTTTTCTTTCTTGTTTTTTGAGACAGGGTTTCTTCATATAGCCCTGGCTGACCTGGAACTCACTTTGTAGACTAGACTGGCCTTGAACTTGGAGATCCACCTGCCCGTGCACTCTCGAGTGCTGGGATCAAAGGCGTGTGCCACCACACACAGCTTTTACTAATGTCTTTTAAAGATTTATTTATTTATGTGTATTTGTGTGTGCCTGTGTGAGTTTATGCTCACCACATGTGTACAGGTTCCCTTGAAGGCAGGAAGAGGTGTCAGATCTGGAACTGGAGTTGTAAGCTGCCTGATGTGGGTGCTGGAAACCGAACTTGGGTCCTCTGCAAGAGCAGCAAAGGCTGTAAACCACTGTGCCATATCTCTAGCTCCCTTAAATCATTTTTGTAGATACTAAAACTCTTACTACTCAGGCAGTAGCAGCCAGTATTCTGACATATTTTTTGTCTTCTGTTGTTGTCTTTTAGTTATCTACCCCGCCTTTCCATCTTTTCTGGTCTTAGATGCCGTCCTTCTTCTCATTTCTTTCTTTTTTCCTTTGTGAGGTTAATAAACAGATAGGAATCATTTATGTGTAAGGATTTTGTAGGTTAATTTTTGCAGAAGTGTTTAATGTTAGCATATGATTGTAATAAGGTCAAATTTTTCCATTTGTTCGCTGATTTCATTTCTTTTTCTGAGAATTAACTTTATGCTTTTAGGTATTAAGTATGATGCTGAGAAAGAAGAAAAATCCTTGCAGGATATTAAACAGAAAGAACTTTGCCGAATTGAAGAAGCCCTTCAAAAAGCAGCAGAGAAAGGTAAGTTTATTTTATTAAGTAAATTTAATATAAATACCTAGACATACCTATATTTTAGGCATATTTAGTGTCATTTCATAGAGTGCTTGATTGACTTTCTTTATTTCTTTATTTCTTTATTGTTTCTGTATGTAGCCCTGGCTGTCCTGGAACTCACTGTGTAGACCAGGCTGGCCTGGAACTCAAAGAAATCTACCTACCTCTGCCTCCTGAGTGCTGGGATTAAAGTCATGTGTCACCAGCACACCACCCAGCTTTCATAGGCTCCCTCAAGCCCAGCTCTAAAGAATGAACCTTCTTTTCAGATCCTAAAATACTGATTATAAATATTCCAGTGATAAACACTGAAGATTGATTGGTTTTGTCTGGTGACTATTTTTTTCTAAGTTCCTGAAGGCAACTGTATTTTGAATGACATTGAGGTATATGTATTTTATGTGTGTTCATTTACACATTTTGTGTGTGTTCACTATAAACACCTGTGTGTTTGTAAGATGACAGGGTTAAAGTGTCACAGCAGGAGGGGTGCCGTTATGTAGAAGGCTCTGCTGCTGTGACCCTGTTTCCATCTCTTCATGAAAGGATTTTCAAAATGAGGTGTTTTAGGTTTCAACATTTCAACACCCTCAATAATTTCTCTTTTTTTGTCAGATAAATTTGATAATTACGTTATGTTTTGATTTTGACTTTGATTTCTAGAGCCAGGATGGAATGAAATGAAAAGCATTATTAGTCTAATTGAAGGACTCATCCAGATTCCAGTTAGTTTATCTCCTTAAAATCAAACCATATCCTGTTTCTGACTTTGTTTATCTCTTTAAAATCAAACCATATCCTGTTTCTGACTGAGATACAATTTGTCAGTATTTTGCATCATTTTTGAGTCATTTGGTGGTGTGTATACTAATTTCAATGATGGAGGCAGATAGTTTCTTATTACATAAGGTGAATGTTTTTGAATTTTTATTCTTTCATGCTGTGTACAAAGCATCTTTTTTTTTCTACAAGTAAAACAGAGCAAGACTAAGCAGATATTAACTTAGAAATAACTTGAGTTACAGTTTCACATGAGGCAGGGAGGCTCTTTCTGTGGCCCTGGAAATGTGAACCAATGAGGAGTCTGTTTTAAAATGATTTCTTGAGCTGAGTGTGGTTGTTTTGGCCACTCTGGAGGTTGATGTGGGAGACCCCGTGGCCCAGTACTGTGGGCAACAGCAGAGACTCTTCTCAAACAACAGTTGCAGAAACAGTATCTGTTCTTGGGGTTTTCAGGTCACTGACCGTAATCCCTCTTTGTCTCAAGTATGTTTTTCTTATGTAGAAATGTTGATTCTTGCCTAGAAGTTACGGATGCCAGTCATGATACAGAGACTATTGTAATGGAAGAGAACGTGTGAAATCCTTAATAGTGTTTCCCTTTTCTCTTTTACACTTTAATAAAGCATGATGAGGTTTTCTGATGGCAGTCCAGTAGTGTTTCTGGTTTCTAACAAATCCATTTTGCTTCGTTTGCATATGTAGAAATAGTTAAATAAAAATGAGGTGTGTCACTTGGATACTAGTGGAACTTCATTTCTTTCTACATAATTCCAAGTAAGTTTATTTTCTTAGTTTACACACACACGCACACATATGTGCACACAGGTACCCACACACGCACATGTGCATATACATGTACACACATATATTCATCTAGGCATAATGGCATATTTAGGTATAGTGATATATAATTATACATTTATAGTCACATAAATAATTAATATTTTACCTTTGTGAAATCTCCAATTCCCTTTTTTCCAGGACTATTTTAATAGCTTAAAAAGTAATTTAGTATTTTCAGGACTCTTTAAGAAAGGTGTGATCTGGTCTATTTTAGTAGTTGATGGTTTAATTGGATCGTGATAATAGCTCCATCCTGACGTGTTTGGGTCTGGTGGAGACTTGTGCTTTCTCTATGGAGGGTGAACACCTGTGGAGCTAGTCCTGTGTTAGGTGTGCTAGGTCTGTGTAGTATGACATGCAAACATGGCAGCTCTTGGGTTATACATTTTAGGATTTGTCAGAATGTATTTAAAATTCAGAAGGTGAAATTAAGTTTCACATATTGAGTTCTGAATGTAACATAGATTAATTTAAGAATTGAGGAATATCCTGAGAGATTATTTTTCTATAAGTGAGGAAATCTGTTATCATTTTGACCACATTATAAATAATCTTTCTTAGTTTCTGTGGATATGCATCATCTCCTTGTGAGCTTTTTATATGAATGATAAATATATCCTGCAAATCAGTGGTTCTCAACCTTCCTAATGCTGCAACCTTATGTTGCGGTGACCTCTAACAATTGAATTATTTCGTTGTTACTTCATTGTAGTTTTGCTACTATTATGAACTGTGATGTAAATATCTTATACATTGTTATTTGTTATATGACACCTGAGGGGTGTCACGATCCATAGGTTGAGAACCATTGCTTAACTGCACTCCATCTTACCATATTAATTAATAGTTGTTACTTACTTATCACACATCCTTCAGACTTGCTTTCCCAGTCTTTCTTGAATTTAAAGCCTGGGGTTCCACTGCCTGTGTAGAGACTCAGGGAGATAAGGAGAGGGGATGCTCTGGCCTGCATGGGCAGATAAATCCAAGCAAAGATAAAAAACTCACCTTGATTTACTCTAAAATAAGTAGCTTCCTTAAAATGCCACTACTGTTGTTTGGAACAAAACCTGAAGTTTTTTTATTTCAATTTTTAAAAATTTGCTTAGCTATAAAAATAAACTAAAAAAAAAAAAAAAAAAAGTCTGCCATTGCTGTTTTTTTCACCCTAACCCCCTGTCTTCTGTTGACACCAGTCCAAAGGCCACAGAGAGATGCCTTTTGCATTTTCACAAGGTCTGAATGGGTCATAATTTTCGGCCAGTTTTGTACTATGACAAGGTAATTGTTCACTATAAAGGTCTAGTGACAGACTATGATTGTGCTTCCTTCTAGAAGTCCTGTTTTTCTTGACTTGAAAATACTCCCTTTCATTTGTTTAATCTGCTATGAAATGCACTAAGTTTTTCACATATAACTTGGTAGTTTTTCAGATGTTTTCTAACTGCTATAATTCCTGTTCCAGTCCTCTCTACATATGCCTTATTATTATTTTTTTTTCTAGAAGGTTTCCTTCTGAATTGCTTTCCCCCCTAAGGAAGCTAGGTTTATTTTTTTAGGGCTGCATAAATGAGCCTTACTTCCTCACCAGGCAGGAGCTCTGCTTTTGAGCTTCACCTTCAGTGCCTGCGTAGGTTAAAAGTTACTTAGGTTCTGGTTCTGCACGCGTAGTCTTGCTGAGCCTGCCCTGTTAGTCCTCTGTTGAATTAGCTCCTCCATGGCTTCCTCGCTTATTCTTTTGTTTCCTCCCGTGTTTGCTGGACACATCTAACAGCTCTCAGTGTAATTGAAAGTTCGCTCAAAGTTGAATGCTAGATTTTTTTCTTCCCCCTGGGTTTAGAATATCACATTCAAGATTGAATGTTGTGCAATTCAGTGTGTTCTGTGAACATGGAAGAGAGAGAAAGAAAGCTCTTCAGGTCAGAGAAACAGGGTAGACAGATTAGAAAAGACCAGAGCACATGTGGGGAACAGCTGGAAGTTAAGGGGTTTGAGAGAGAGTAGTTGTATGTATACTTGGGAAACTTGTTGAGATCACTTTAAAGAGATTTGGATGAGGTCGATAACCACATTACCAGTGCAAAGGTGAACTTAAGCCTCCTGCCCGCCGAGGACGGGGAGTTCACAAGCCTTTCTTTTTTTTTTTTTTTTTTTTTTTTTGGTTTTTCGAGACAGGGTCTTTAGAAGTCTTAAGTTGTAGTCTGGGCTGTGTTTCCTTTGGGAGAGAAGTGGGAGGCGGAGCTTTCTAGCCAGTATTGACTCAAGCCATAAGGCTACATACAGGCAGCTTGTCTGCAAGGAACAAGTTACACAGTGAAGTAAGACTGTCATCTGACTTTAAAGTTAGTGGCAGGTATCATAGGAACTTAATAAAAACGGGCCACATGACAGACAGGAGGAGAACTCAGATGGCAGATTTGTGTTGTGTTTGAAAATATGAGATGACTGTGAGACCCAAGCGGCCAGTGCTGTTTACCTGCCTTTTTTTGTTTGATTTGTTTGATTGTTACAACTTTGATGATGGAGAAATTTTGTTTGAATATAAAAGGAATCTTTATATGTTGAAAGACTGCATGTCGTGTCGCTGGGAATGTTTCCTTAGGGGCAGATGGTTTTATGTCCCTGACTCTTTACATGTTCTGCAATATGGTTTCTGAGTTTTTGAAGTTAAGTTTGGGTGCATTTCCCGTGCAAAACTAAAGGTGTCTTATAATGCTTTGCGTTTTGGTTCCTGCTGCCGTGGGACGCAGGTGCACACTCAGGGGAATTCATGTATGGCTTGGAAAACTTGCTTTACAAGGACGTCAAGCCTGGTGGGTATGCATGGTTAATTATTCTTAACTTCGTGAAAGTGATATTCTTATTTATGCCTCAGCCTTTAGTGGAGTCCACTGGATAGTGTGCATCCTTTAAAAAATATGGAAATGTAATTCACGTTCATACCCTTGCCATCTCTTCCTTTCCCCTCCCTCCGCAGCCATTCACTCATTCACTGAGTCTTTGAGTGTCTTCTGGAAAGCTTTCTGTCTGTGAGTGAGCAAGCACAGCTCACTGCCTCTGTAGATTTCTCAGCTCTGCAAGGACTGGGAATATGCACTGCCCTCCACTTGGCCTTATTGTTTAGTACAGTAATAGTGTTTCCCAATTGAGTGCTTTCTCTTACTTACAGCAGAGATTTTCAAGTTTATAAGAAGCAGTAAGATGGAATATGTATGTTATATATATTTATTTATTTTAATACTTCATCCAGAGCCTCAAGGGGGACCCCTGCGTTTCTTCTCCGGTCCTCCTGACTGTGCAGTCTTTTCTAGTCTGTTGTCCTGGATAGTGTTGCTGAAGCTTCACAAAAGCAAACTGAAGGCTGTGTGCTGTGGGGTTTAGAACTGGGATCTTATGCACACTAGGATGTGTACCTGATACTTTGCAACAGTTTCAATATTTTAAATGAAATGTTATGTCTTTATAACACTTCAGGAATTTATGTTAATTTCAGCACAATTTAGATTTGCTTTGACTAAACGGTAAATGGGTCTGCATTTCAAACTTCAAATACTGAGTGCTATGGTAGAATTCCTCTGCACATAAAACTTCTTTACTATATAATGTTCATTTTGACAGTGGGAGAATTTGCCTGGCAGTTTCCCAGCATTAAGTGAAATTATTTTAAGAACAATTTCTCATTTTACAAATCTACTAATTAGCTGACTGCTAATTTGTTACTGTACAAATCTACCACTGTGGTAACCATGGCTGACTGCTAATTTGTTACTGTACAAATCTACCACTGTGGTAACCATGGCTGACTGCTAATTTGTTACTTTGTTCAATATCAGGATAGCATGGAGAATGTCAGGGCCCATTGTGCAGTTTTATAGGCTGCAATGAACTGGCTCACTGTTGTCACTGCTGCCGGTGTTTCTGGCTCTTCTAGGAAGAATCTGCCTGGAAGTTATAAAGAATGTTGGTAACCCATTCTCATACCTTACACAATCACCAGCCTTGTGAAAGCCAGCAGAAGGCACAGTGAAGGAAGCCGTAGCTGATCCATTACCTTTCTTCTTTTAGGTGTTAAGGTAATCCTGGTAATGTGAGGCTCCCGGTGCAGTGAGGAGAAGATTTGTTTGATGATGGTATTGTCCTTCCCTCAGCTGGGACCTCACATGTACATCATGACAGTTTCCCCTTTCAGTTTCTGAGTGTATTTTCTTCCCTTACTTCATGTCACATTTTTTAAAACATTATAGCATCAATTCTTAGAAAGGCACAGCTACTAGAACTATTTTTATAGTAATATTAAAGCATTTAACTTTTCATTGAGTTGAAATTTGTGTGCTGAAATTGTAAGCAGTGGCTTGTAACTCAGTGACTGCCATGGCCTGATTCAAGGAGGGGCAGCTCACTGGACCACTGGTCACTGTGTTCTTTGCTACTGTGAACCCATTACAAAGGCAAAAGGAAATGAAATGTGCCAGTGGTTCTTAAAGTTTTTTCTTGACAAAATAGAATTTTAGTTTAAATGGACACTAACTATTGAGCAGGTCTCTAAAATTTTGTGGGACACAGGAGAAAGTATGAAGCATTTCTGAATGCCACGGTAGCTGACTCTCAAGGATGATTGTTCGTGCAGATGTGTGAATTGTGTGAAGTTGCTTCTTATGGACAAAGGCTATTTTTACTCGAAAGATTGACAGGTTGTCATCATTCAAGTTTGAGTGTTTAGCTACTACATAAAACAAAGTAAAAGTGAACTAACATATTTGAGTAGTAACACTTGGTGCTTTTAAGGAAACATTAGAATTTTAAGAACCCCTTATTTGCTACCTCGAGCTTGACAACCACCTAGTATGGTCAGACTTTCCCATGAGACTGAGGTCATTGCAGCAAACTTGCCTCTTGTGCTAAACGCTGACAGGACTGAATGTGAGGCGGCTCTGCCTTGCTCAGTGCAGCATTATTTCCATGTGGCCAGTGATGGTGAGTCACGGCTGTCTGAAAGGCCCATGTGTGCGATGGCCAACCGACTTTAATTGGCTGACTATAATTAGATGATATATCTTATATATGATCTAAAAAACTAATTAAGAAACTCTAACTTACTAAACTTGAGTGCATTCCTCATAATTGCACAAGACCATGCAAAACAAACACTCTTCCCTTTTCCAGTTACATATCTGCTTTGAAATCATATTTTCATCATGTACTTCAATCAGAACAACATATCTCAGCAGATTGAAGGCAGAAGCAGATATGTGAATCTTGCCATCTTCCTCTAAGCCAGATATTAAAGGCTTCCACTAAAGCCAGATATTACATTTGTATGAATGTAAAATCATGCGATTCTTCTTACTGTGAATATATATGTATAATATATATATTATATGTATATAGTGCATAACTATAAATAATCAAATGGTTTAATATTGTTTTGAATGAATTAAACATAGTTTCTGTTTTTATTTATAGGATCATAAATATGAATAATAATAGCCTATATTACTTAAAATCTCTTTAAATTGCTCATGCTTTAAATGCGAGTTTAAAGGGTCCCAAGACCAAATTTTTGAGAACTATCAGAGTATTTGAGAATTAGAACTATCAGAGTATTTGTTTAAGAATTAGAAGTTTATTCTTCATTAGATTAAATAGGGACTTTCTCTTGAAACTCTGTAGCACTTTTGTAGACTTAAATTGGTTTTAGGAGGTCTGACATGGCACCTCCCACATTGACATTAAAGTTAGAATAGGGACTAGAGTGCACTTGTGAACTAGAGAGATAATGGCCAGGCCTGGAGGCTCCAGCTGAATGCCTTAGAGTTTCTTTTGAGAACTTGGTCTTTTGTATGCTTGATTTATGGAGTGGAGTCAGGAACTGTCACCATGTTAGGAAATGCCAGTGGCTGTGCCATTTAGCTTCTGTTCTATATGTAAGGGACTTCATCTGAAAAATCAGTTTATTCTTGTAATTCTAGCTCTTGTCTCAATTTTATGGCAGAACAATTTGCAAATATCAGCAAAATAAAATAGAACTTGCAGATATATATAAATATATCCTGGCCGTATTTTTGTATTTTGTTACAATGTTTATGTGTGGATGTTTCAGTTCGTTTGGACAGGCATATATCACATGCCTTTGCTTAGATATGGATCTCTGTCCTTGGAAGCCTCTTGCTGGATGGGAGCCTCTTTCCCACTGGCAAAAACATCAGGCAAACACTTCAGATACAAGCTCCTGTTGTTTCTTAGACTTTTGGTTAAGGCCCTGAGGCTGCACAGAGCTGTGGAAAGCTTCATACAGGTGGTGAGTCATACAGCAGGAGTGTTGGACAGCAACACCTAAACCTTTGCCTGGTAAAGAATTTGAGGATGGCAGCCTGATTGCAGAGTGGAGTGTAGGGAGGTAATAGCATTGACATTAGGGTGTTTTGGAAATTACAAATAACAGTTTAGCAGTTTCCCACCCATGCGTGACTGGCAGGCGTGGCAAAGACCAGACCTGTGTCATGCACATTTGATTTTATTTGTCAGGCTGCAGAGAGCCTTTAAATAATTTGTAACGGGTGATTGACAGGCTCAACTAGTATATTAGATGCCGTAACAGTGCAGAAGGTCCTTTTATCAGAAGGTGAGCATGGGGAGTGGAGTCAGGAGTCTCTGCAGGACTTCTAGACGTCAGGTCATGGCTAATGCCTGGCTATCAGTTGAGTAGAACACTAGAAGGTTGGGTAAGAAAAGTGTTGATTAATGTGAAAATGCCAGATAAGAAGGATCCAATTTAGAGAAACCACTACTGACTGAATGTACTGTTTATACATTTTATACCCTTCAACTTTCATGAGCTCTACCTCATGCTTAAGCAGTTTTGTTTGTGAAGATCATCATTTAGACAGGCCATAGCCCTCAACCCAATCATCCCATTTGTATTCCTGTGCCCCTGCTGCATATTGCTCAATACCTTTCCCTGAAGGCTTTATATCATCATCATTACATTTCCAATATTTGGTAACTTTGAACTTAAAGCGACACTGTAATGTAAAGTTATAAAAATTGAAACACCAGTGGGAATGGATACGTTTTATCCATATTTTGTGTAATTGTACTTGCCAAGTTGTTCTCTAGATTAAAGGTTGTTCTTTACCGTAGAATGTTAATATAGTAAAGAAAGCTTGTGAGTTTGTGTTTATGTTGAAGTAGTAGGTCAGTCAGTGTAGAGGGAGGTAAGTCTCGCTGAGGTTTGATGTCAGGAAGAATTCTCGTATTTTCTTTTCTGTCCTCTTGTCTGCTAACTTGACTTTTATCCTTTTCTCACTAAAATGCTTCCACTGAGAAGGACGTAAGCGTAAAAAGCACAAAAAACATTTTAAGAAACGTTTTAAAGGTCTTGATCGCTCCAAAGGTAGGTAAAAGCAGTTCTCTACCTGTGCTGTTAATACACCTTGATTTCTGTCTAGGAAGGTAAAATGAACATTAGTGTGCAGTTTAAATATAAAACTGAACTTTAAGCTAGAACTGTTTATCAGATTCTAAAAGAAATCTAAGAAAGGACCCTAGAATACATTGTAATTTCCGTTGCGTAATGCCTTTAGCGCTCTTTGGCCATCGGTTGTGAGGTGTGTCAGAACTGCAAGTCTTCAGCTCCTGTTTTCCTCTTTTTCATAGATAAGCCCAAAGAAGCAAAAAAGGATACATTTCTGGAGAAATTGGCAACTCAAGTAATAAAAAATGTTCAAGTGAAAATTACAGACATTCACATTAAATATGAAGATGATGTAAGTAATTTCAGTATTTCTTGTTGGTCATTAAATATATTTTATGATATTCTGTATCTTATGATATCCCATCTGTAGATTAACTGAACCTAATTTAAACTTAAGATAGCTACCCCTGTAAATATGCAAGCATTTCACCCTTTCCACTAGGCAGTGTTGGTCAGGCTATACATAAATAAATATAATGTAAAACCGCTGCATGGGTTGACTGCTCTCTGCTTTATTTGGATTTTGTTGTATATGCTATGATGTAACTTTAAGAAACTAATTTCATTTATATTGTCAAAACAATTAGTTGTGAAAGGTGATGGAGTAACTGTTGGTGATGGCAGTCAGCAGACAGGGCCTCTGGTCAGTGTAGTTATAGCCTCTTAGTAGCCCCTGCAGTGGGCGTGGATGGATCAGGAGCACCCACAAGGGGGTTAGAAGCCAGTCTCTGAGGCAAGTCAACTTTAATTCCCATGTTAATTTGCCTTAAGTTTGACTAGATTAGAAGACTGTTGATAGACAGGTTTTCATTTCCCCTTCCTGTGTTCTCTGTGTGACAGTATCCAATGATGTATTTGCAGTTTGAGAACAACAACAACAAAAAAACCCCACTCTGTTGCTCACTTTATCTCTTGGCTTTCTGGAGGTATTAAAGTAAACTCTGCTAACTCAGATACTCCTGCTATAGCAAGTCAGGGAAAATGTACCCAGTATATTATGGAAATGAGTTGTTGTTAAAGCTGTGTGGAGAAGTGGGGTGTTTCTATACTGTAGCTACAAATGATTAGAACTGGTTTTGAAAACTGGAGAGCTTTCCCCCAAAACCTAAGATTAAGGATACCAGAAGATCCAACAACTGATTTCTGGGTATAAAGCTGAATAAATTGAATGAAGCATCTTGAAGAGACATCTGCAGCTTTGTTCGCAATAGCCTAGGTACAGAAGCAGCTGAAATGCAGCAGGCAGGTGAATGGCTAACAAAAATACTGTACATTTCCACTGTGAAACACTGTTAGGCCTGAAAACAGGCAGTTCTGTTATTCACAGCAACATAGCTGGAGCTGGTGATTGTCAAAGTGAGGTACACCAGTTATACAGAGACAAATACTGCATCATACATGTGTGTGTGTGTGATGTCTTTGCAGGTTCCTGGGCAGTGTAGCTTCCTCTTGGACATGTGTTTGCCTGCTGACTATTATTTTTATTATTAAGTTTACATTTCATTTTAAATTTAAATGTTTTATTTTTTTGAGAATTGCATACAGAAATCCTGTATTTATATAATTTC
The DNA here is from genome assembly GCF_011762505.2 of Arvicanthis niloticus. Classification (NCBI taxonomy): domain Eukaryota; kingdom Metazoa; phylum Chordata; class Mammalia; order Rodentia; family Muridae; genus Arvicanthis; species Arvicanthis niloticus. The sequence goes on from NC_133435.1 coordinate 13,858,855, forward strand.
CAACCTTCTCTCCCATCCTCTGCAGCTCCTACTGTATTCCCCCAACTTTGTCTCAAATTCATGACCTCTTTTTAAATCGTTATTTTTCGTTACACAAAAACAAAACAACCCTTGAATCCACTTGGTGTTGTTCATATGCACATATATTTTAGACTGACCACTTATGGGGAATGCTGTCTGTTTTAAAGGTTTCACCATCTTTTTTTTTTTTTTTAATATTAACTCATTTATTTATTCACTTTACATCTGGATCACAGTCCAGCCCCTCCCCCCCATACCCTCCTTCCCTTTCTCTAGTGAGAAGTTTAGGACCACCTGCTGGGTACCCACCCACCCTGACACATCTATTCACCGCAGGACTAGGCACAACCTCTCCCACTGACACCAGACAAGGCAAGGCTCCACCATCTTGTATTTTAATGTTCCCTTTTTTCTTTGGTAGGTCACCGATCCAGAAAGGCCGCTTTCATTTGGTGTCACCCTGAGAGAATTTAGTCTGTTGGTAATGTTGTCTTATTTAAAACTTCTGTGGAATCGGTAAAGTATTAATATACTGAAATCAGCTGAATTGCCTAAGGCACACTTTGCTTTAAATAGCTTTTATGTTTCTGAAGAATTCTCTTGCTGCACATTTTCTCCAAGCTCACCATTTTGAGTAATATTTTTATATTTAGTAATTATTTTGATTTTAAAAATGTTTCCACATAACAAATGTTAAAGCATTTAGCATTTAGAAGAAGTAAATGCTGTATCTTGCATATGTGGGGAAGGAACAGATGACTGTGTAGTGTTCTGTGTAGTGGTAATATTTTGTAGGATCTCCAGAGAGTAGACAAAGTGCGTGCATGTGTGTGTATGTGTGTGTGCGCGCGCGTGTGTATGCACACAACGCGTGTATGCGTGAGGGAGAGTTGATTAGATATTTCATAATACAGATTATATTCCTCTTAAGCAATATAGGGTATGTATAACAGAGTGGATTTTTTTTTTTAACTCTTCTAAGTAACTAAGTGATAAGAAACATGCTTGGGGACATGAAGTTGATTTTGATAAAGCAGAATATTCAGTAGTAATACTGTCTGAAACACCAGAGTCTGAGTTCTTGTGTTTTTTTTTTTGTTTTGTTTTGTTTTGTTTTTTTTGTTTTTCGCACCAGGGTTCTCTGTGTAGCCTTGGCTGTCCTGGAACTCACTCTGTAGACCAGGCTGGCCTCAAACTTAGAAATCCACCTGCCTCTGCCTCCCAAGTGCTGGGATTAAAGGCGTGCGCCACCACTGCCAGAGTCTAAGTTCTTAAGGGTATAGGGATCATTAATCCAGAAAATTGAGCCTAATAATACACTTTATAAACAGCATCATACTTAACTTTGAGCATCTAACAAGTAAACAAACAAACAAACAAACAAAACAAAAAAACAAAAAATGAGAAATAGCAGACCACTCTGTCTGGTCTATAAGGCATACTACTGCAAGTGGTCTTACTGTGTGCCATTGCGGATTCCCCAGGCTTTGTTCAGAGCCCCCACTGTTTCACTTGCTTGTGTAGCCATTCCCTTTGACAGCTTGGTAATTTTGCTCAGATTTTAGAACTCATGTGAGGGAGTGTCTTGCCTTTGTTGTTTTTTACTTTCTTCTTAGAGTTTACTAGCGCCCTTTCCTCATTCTCCCTGTTTTATTGTGTCAAGATCCTAACATGTTGTTATCCCAGGTACTGAGCTAGGTAGGCTTCTAGGTATGCTGTACCACCAGCTGATTCAGAGAGTCTCCTTTGTGTTTTGTGAGATTGAGCCTATCTCAAGTGTGCAGCTCATTGTCCTGCTACAGCTGCTAGGCCTCAATGATAAGAGGCTGTCAGGAAGCCTGTTGCCTCTTTTGTATGTACACCATTCTTCCTTTCATCTTCTCAGCGACAGGCTTACTTCCATATTAGATCCCCTGGGTCTACAGGTCTCATTGTCTCTATATTCCTGCTTTCTGTCATTCTCTCTTGCAGATCAGCTTCCCTTTCTCTACCCTACATCTTCCTAGAAGCAGTTAAGCACTTTTTTTTTTTCTTAGACAGAATCTTATTATGTAGGTCTGACTGGCCTGGAACTCATCAAGTAGACTAGCCTGGCTTTGAACTCATGGAGATCCTCCTGCCTCTGTCTCCTGAGTGCTGGTATTATATCATGCCAGTCTTAAACATTCTTGTCTCTTCCTCCTAACAAAACTTAACAAGGCTCTGCTTAAGTTTCCATCCCCAGCCTGACTCTCTAACCACCTCTTCTTCTCCACCCTCTCCTCAGCCAGGCTTGCTGAGAACTGTCTGCTTTCTGTGTCTGACTCTCAGTTCCTTCAGATTCTTCAGCTTGTGAAATGGGTTGGGCAGTCTGTCAGCAACGCCCCCTAGTGGATGTTAGTACTCGGTCTTGTCAGCCATGCTGCACACACGGTTGTGCTGACTTTCACAGTCACTGTGTTTCCATCCTACCTTACAGCAAGTTTTATTTTTCAAGAAAGTATATCTTCTTCATATGTATATACCAGCTCCCTGTTTTTATTCATGTGTAGGACTTCAGAAATAAGTAACCCAACAATAATTTTCTAAATGGAGTAACCTGGTTGAAATAGAGTCCCTTCAATTTTAAATTTCATTGCTTCTTTTTTGTTATATATAAATATATAAAGAAACAGTTAACCTTACCTGACAGTACCTAGGTAAGTTTTAAACTTTAAAAAAATACTTTTATTTTATAAACGTGTGTGTGTGTGTGGGGGGGGCATCTCTGCACCATAGCACACATGTGAAGGTCAGAGTGGCTTGTTGGAATAGCCCATTTCCCCTTCTACCATGTGGGTCCTGGGCTTGAATTCAAGTGTTAGAGGTTTGGTGGCAAATGATTTTATGCATTGAGCCATCTGGCTGGCCACTTTTCTTTCTAAATTATTTGATTATTACTCAAAGGTACTGAAGTGTGTATGACACATGCTGCTCTGTAAGAGTTGATTATTACTCACAGGTACTAGAGTGTGCATGACACATACTGCTTTGTAAGAGTTGACTATTACTTACAGGTACTGGAGTGTGTATGACACATGCTGCTTTGTAAGAGTTGATCTTCTTTTCTTTTTAGACGACTAATGAACACTGGACTCCATGCATTTTAAATGAGGCAGAAAAAATCATATATAAGGTATTAAATTTTTCATATACAAGGTTCTAGAATTTCTTGCTGGGGATCAATTTTTTGTGCTCATGTGGATAAGATCTTTAAGAACTAAAGTATCCGCTCAGCCAGATGGTAGGAGAGAGCAGCAATGTCAGAATTTAGCCAGTGGAGCCGGCTTGGAGAGGTGTCTCATTTCACTAAATGTGATCATTTAGTTATTTTAAAGCAAACTCTGCTAAAGTGTTAAGTACATCTTAAGGACAGAGCAAAAGCAACACATCTAAGCCCTCAGGAACTTTGGGAAGTTGTGGGAGTAAATATAAGCATATTTGATTTATAGTAAATGATCCAGCTCTTAGTAACTTCTTCTGACCATATAAAATGCTGGTATTTAGGGGAGACTTGACTATCTTTGTATTTATGATAAAACTAGCAAGTCTCATGCCAGCGAATATTGTGTACACAAATGTGGGCATCCTGATAGTACTGTGTAATCCTGATCTTAGTGTGGTAATCTATTTAACATTTTAAGGCTAAAAATTAAGATGTCTTTAGACATTTAATGTATTTATGGAATCAACTTTGATTGATTCCAAATTTTAGTGGATCAGGATTCTGAGTGATCTACATACGACCACTCTTGAGTTTAAAAGAGTCTATATTTTAAATTGGCTGTCTTAATCAATTTGTTAAATAACCTATTTCTGAATTTTAAACTAACACTTGTTGTCTTTGACAGACTTAGGTATTTCATGCCGATTGAGAGTGTGACACTCTCCCTCATAAAGCACAAACAAAACATGTTGAGTGTCAGAGGTATTTTATTAGGGTTGACGTGGCTTTTTTGGCAAAGTTAGCTCATTAGGGAACGTGTTTAATATGGGTGACTAAGTGAGCCTAAAATGCCGTGGATTTTAAGGACTTACATTATCTTTGTAGTTTGTTAATAAAGATGAGTCAGGGGTGGAAAAGTCCAAGTTCTGGTTTGGATTCAGCTTTTACCATATGAATTTCTGTGATCACTTATCTGCCCTGAAGTTTAGATTCTTCGTCCATCAAGTGAAGGGTCTGGATACAAGCATCCTTCCAGACTGTGTTTCATGTAAGACTAGGCACTTGAGGTCTTAGATGCAGGAAGAATAATTTGTGGTCAGGAAAGAGATGTGCTTAAGCCACACACCCTGCATAACCATCAGGTGTGTGCTCTGTGTTTAACTGCAGGACTTGTCAATGCTTGACACGGTTCATAAGCGTGGTCGCTCCTCAGCAGTTGTATCATCCAGTCTGTAGCTTTCCCAGTTTTATTGCCCATAAGGTCCTTTCCCACAGTCCTCCTCAGCACAGCCACTGATAACTGCTGGAGGGGGCTTGTATTTTCTTATCTAGAAAACAGTCTGTAGATGCTATTTTTTTTTACTATTTGATAATTAAATGAATGTGAATCACCTGAAAATGTGTTCCCAGAAACATATTTTAAAAATGTTTCTCGCCGGGCAGTGGTGGCTCATGCCTTTAATCCCAGCACTTGGGAGGCAGAGACAGGCGGATTTCTGAGTTTGAGGCCAGCCTGGTCTACAGAGTGAGTTCCAGGACAGCCAGGGCTACACAGAGAAACCAAAACAACAACAAAAAATGTTTCTCACAATTGGTATATTCAGTCTATATGAAATACTTAAGTCTGTCAAAGGCAACACTTGTTATTTTAAAACTCAGAAATAGACTATTTAACAAATTGGTTAAGACAGCCAGTTTAAAACATAACATTTGCTCTCTTAAATTCAAGCGTAGTCATATGTAGATCACCCAGAATCCTGATTGTCTAAAATTTAAAATCAAACAACGCTAAAAAATTAACAAATTTTAAGTTTAACTTAAAAAGTCCTATGTATACACTTCTCTTTCATTTTTGGCTATTTTCTTAAAAAAGTTCAGAATTTCAGTGAACACAGGGGTAGTTGTTGAATGCTGTTGTACAGTTTTAGGGTGCTTTGCTTGACCATTTTCGTTTCTCTTACATAGCTTGTGAAGCTTGACAGTCTCAGTGCCTATTGGAATGTTGGCTGCTGCATGTCTTACCATGGATCAAGGGAGCACATCTTGGTAATTTCTTACCTTGACATGTTAACTGCACACCCTAAATGTGTTTAAAAGGGGAAGTCCTTTTTTCTTTTTCTTTCTTTCTTTTTTTTTTTTTTTTCAAGACAGGGTTTCTCTCTATAGCCCTGCCTGTCCTGGAACTCACTCTGTAGACCAGGCTGGCCTCGAACTCAGAAATCTGCCTGCCTCTGTCTCCCAAGCGCTGGGATTAAAGGTGTGCGCCACCCCTGCCCAGCAAAAGGGGAGGTCCTTAATGAGGACAGGCTGTCAGTCATCTGTTTAACTGACATATCACTAAATCAAAAGTCTGAAAAAAACCTTTGAACTTCATTCCATCTCTTCAGAAAGGCTTCTGATTCTGAAGATCTTTTTGAAACTGTTCACTCGATGGTGGCAGGGAGCCTGTTACAGCGCCCTCTGTGGTTGCTCATACACACTTTGGTGGTGCTTTTATTATGCTGTTCCGTATAAGAAGGATTAAGGATATTGTGGGATACCACCCGCCAGACCTGGAGCACAGGTGTCTTACAAGTCTTCAAATAGCTATGATAATGATTTCCTGCATGTCGACGGGCGGTCCAGTGATTCAGTGTACTGAGCCAATGTCTTATTTCTTCAGTTAGAGGAGAGACGCAGAACAGCCACACTTTCTAGATTAGATAAACTTTAGGACTCCAGGAACACTCTAACAGAGTCAGCCTTTGACTAGGATGTCGTAGATATATATCTGTCTCTGGGTGGTTTTTATACAGAGGATTCATAATATGCTCTTAGATATTTAGGTCATTGTGTGTTTATTATAAAATACCTGTACATTTATACTTTATATTTTTCCCATGGTAGTTATTAGAAAGAGAACAATGAAGGTACAGATGTGAGAACCATTTATTTATTTATATTTTTAATTTTTGGTACATGTGGCTAACTGTCTTTCTCTTTCAATCTTAAATCTCTTTAGAATCAACTGAAACGTGAAATTCTTACAAGTACAAACATTCCCCCAGACCATCAGTACAGTGAGTACCAGGGAGAGTTCCTTTATAGAAGAGACATGGAAGTCAATGTTTCCACAAACTTTTCTAAATGAAGTCATTTTAACAACCAGAATGTGTCCATTTTATGGTAGTTGGCCACACATGCACATTTGGATGGTAACTTCTTAGGACTAGACTGTAGCCACACAGTACTGGAGAATGATGGGGGAGGCAGAGGAGCTGGGGCTCACTCCTGCAGCCAGAGCCTTTGACCTCTGCTTTCTGTAACCTTGTTACAGTGTTCTTTGTCTTGTAGTTTGGGCTCCTCCCTTCCTTCTCTCCCTTCACCCTCTCCCTCTTCTTTTCTCTTCTTTCCCTCCTGCTTTTGGAATCTCTGGGATTGTGGTATCATATCACCTCTAGTAGTGTAAGCCAGGCATGCTGGATGTTTTTTAAAGTGAAGTTTGTATTTTTTTTGTCAGCCTCTCTTTCTTTGGCAGAATTGCCTGCTTATCTGTTTACTGCATCTGCTTTCCTGTTTCAGTTTCATCCTGAGAAGCTGTTAGTTTGTTGTCATTCAGTGAATGTCTTTATAATTGTTCTTAACTTCCATGTCCCTTTCTTTCCATATTCCAGTTGTCCTGGTTTTCCAAGGTTTTCCTCCTGTCCTTTGTAGCTCGTCCGCTATAGACGATGGTGCTTTCTGTTATGTTCATCCACTTGAATAATGACAAAAATTTAAAGTTTGTAAAAAATTTTAGTTTATTTGATAAAAATAGTTCAGAAAATATTTATCTTAATCACAGGCATTTAGGAATCACATAAGTCAGTCAAAATAGTATAGAATTTAGTGCAAGTTATACTTATCATAAGGTGTAATGAATACACCTATATGGACTTGATACTGTTTATAGTTAGAATGTATCACTATCATCAACCCTAGTAGACTTTCAGTTTTTACTGTCACTCAACTTTGAAGTATTTATACTTTTTCTTGTAGTTGTTTGTATCTGATGAACTTGAAAACAGTATACTGGAAATTCTTCCCTAGGATGATTTTATTTATGTTTCTAAACTTTGTCAATTATTAAGAAAAAAATTAGATTTTTATTTCTCCTCTTGTTTTAATATTATAAATCAACAATAAACTATTAAGTTATAGAAAAACCTAGCCGTAGACAGGAACTGTCTGTTTTCTATATTCTCCTTACCTGGGAGCACATGACTCCCAGGTAACCATGGAGATTAACTAGCAAGCTACCTAACTTGTTTCACACAGATAAGTAGATCCATATACAGAGCTTTCTCTTGTACATGCTTTCTCAATCTCTCTCTTCCTCTCTCTCTCTTTCTTTCTCTCTGTCCATTTTTCTTTCTTTAGATTGAAAATAGATTATTTTATATAATATATTCTGATCACTGTTTTACCCCCTCATCCCCTCCCAGGTCCTCCCTATATCACCATCCATTCACCTCCATGCTTCTTTCTCTCTCTGTAGAAAACAGGCAAATATAAAACCAAAAGACTAGAACAAAACAGAAAAGCAAACAAACAAACAAACAAACAAAAAACCCAAAAAACCAAACAAACAAAACAAAAAACAAAGAAGCATGAGAAGCCCATACACAGGCAGAGACACAGCACACACTAGAGAGTCATAAAAACACAAAATTGGAAACTGTAATATATAACCAAAAGACCAGTCAAGTAAAAATGCCCAGACAAAGCATAATGAGACAAAAATAGACTTCCAAATGCTATTGAGTTAATCTTGTATTGGCTACCTGTCACTATGAGGCCTGCCTTTAAGTGTTGTTTGTATATCCAGTGAGACTTCCTTGGAGAGACAAATATTTCCTTTGTGAGCGATTGCCAGTTGGAAATAGCTTCTTGGTTAGGGGTAGGGGCTCATATCCACTTCCTCATTACAGCGCTGGGACCCCATCTGGCTTGGGCCTGTGCAGGTCCTGTGCGTGCTGTCTCTGTTTCTGTGAGGTCATAAGCCTTGCATATTTCTTGTAGTGATTTTGTTATGTATTCATAGTATCATATACTCTTTTACTTTCAATATACAATAGTCTCATAATTATTATATTATTAATATTGTTATAGTAGTTCATAGTTAAGAACATGCAAACCTGTCTTATCTCTTCTCACGTGATACCAGTTTTCCAGCCAATATCAGCCTCTGCCAAACTCTACATGAATCCTGGTGCAGAATCAGAGCTCAAAACACCCAAACTTGATGGGAATGTAGAAGTACAGAATATTGCCATTGAGCTGACGAAGCCTCAGGTAAGGTTCCACTAGTTAGCTCTGGCTTTAATCAGCCCTGAATCCTGATTGTTCTTGTGTTTGTCATTAGTCATTCTCTGTGGTGTGGTGGTACCTTTGTTTCATTCTGTTGACATTCGATGAAAAAGATGTAAAGATTTTAAAAAAAGAGAGATTTCAGACAGTTTCCATTAATTTGATCTTTTTCACAAACTATACTTAATCTTATTAAGCTGTACTGAAAGATGTTATTCCCTTTGAAATCATAATTATAGGAGAATTTCAGTATGCTTTTCTCATTTTTTCTTCTCATCTTCTAGTAGTGTGTATATGAGAGAGAGAGAGAGTGTGTGTGTGTGTGTGTGTGTGTGTGTGTATGAGAGTGCGTGTGTATGTATGAGTGTGTGTGTGTACATGCATGTGTGCATGTATGTGCGGTCAGAGGGCAGCCTGAAGGAGTCACTTATCTCCCTCCACCTTGTAGGCTTTTGGGATTGAAGTCAGGCTGTCAAGCTTGGTTGGAGCCTCTAAACCCTGCTTAGTTATGCATCAGTTTTCTGGAGCAGTTTGGGAGTTAGCTGCTGTAGCTGTGGCAAAAGTGAGAGTCCAGAGGAAAAGCAGGCAGGCTCGGAGACATACACAACCAACACTGGGAGACAGGCCCTTTTATTATTTCTAAGATACATATTTTTTTCCGTTTTAGAATATCTGAAAAAATAGATGTGTACTTCTGGTTCTGTGGTAGTTTAAGTAGCAGTACCCTTCTCTTTTATAAAAGAGCTTAAAGTATTGTGCTGTAATTTCTAATTGGTAATGTTATGTTTAATTAGGTATAGTTAGTATATTATTGAATTATCAGAGATTTTTGGAGTCCTCTAGAAAAAGAGAATCAAATCTAATTTTATTTACATGTTCACTGTAACAAACCCAATTTTCTTCTTGTCTCAATAGTATTTAAGTATGATTGACTTTTTGGAGTCACTGGATTATATGGTTAGAAATGTGCCATACAGGAAGTACAAACCTTGCTTACCACTTCACACCAACTGTCGGCAATGGTAAGTTAGAATTCCTCTCTCTCTCTCTCTCTCTCTCTCTCTCTCTCTCTCTTTCTCTCTCTCTCTCTCTCCCTCCCTCTCTTCCTCCCTCTCTCCCTCTCTTTCTCCCCCCCCCTCTCTCTGGGGGGGGTTGTGGGGGTGTGGGTGTGTTGTGTGGCATATGTAGATGCACTTGCCTGTGTGAGTGTGTATGGAGAGTGGGGGTGGATGTTGGATGTTTTTCCTGATTGCTTCTCTCATCCCTACTCTCTGAGTGTGCTCTCATTGAGCCTGGCCATCTCCTATTGCCCCAGCACTGGGGCTGCAGCTGTGGGCCAATGAACCCAACATTTACATGCATTCTGGGGATGCAACCTCAGGTTCTTACTTGCTCATTGAGTGCTTGAGCATGGAGTCATCGCTTTACTCTTGTTCTTTTGTTTCTAAGAGATGAGTATCATATCGTCAGCGCCTTCAGAGTCAAGAAACCTTTAAGGCCTTACTGTCCAGACACTTTCAGAAACAACAAGAAAAGAGATCTTTTCTGTCTGTGCTGTTCCTCCCCCCACCCCCCACTACTGCCTCATTTGATATTCTGCTTCTGGACTCCTAAAGTTTATCTTAGCATTCAAGACTTTGAACATGTTTTTAAAAGTCTTGTCAATTTTCCACGTGGACTCAAGGTCATAAAAACACAGCCTGTAGCCATGTTTCACTGAGCAGTGGAGGTGTGTGTATGAAATGCATTTCATGATCATGTGGGTATCATGCAGTGGGAACTAAAATAGCCATGCCATCACGAGACACTATAACTCTGTGAAGCCACTGTGCTGGATGTGGCCTGCCGTTGAGCAAGAAGTTGGTATTAAGCATGTGACTGGACCATTTTCCACATGTACCATTTTGCACGGTTGTGCTTTGGCATATTGTCCTCCTGGAGTGTTTCTCTGCTTACTGTTTAGGCCGGAGAGTTGTACTGGGGGCTTGCAGTGTTACTGTTGGAGTTACTAGAACAACAAGAAGAACAACAACGTCAACAGTGTGGAATCTCTGAGAAATCTAATCTGTTTTCTTGCATCTTTATATTCACATGTACATTAACAAAATTTGACTTCAGGTGGAAATATGCTATTGATTCTGTTCTTGAAGTTCATGTAAGAAGATATACACAACCGTGGTCATGGAGTAACATAAAAAAACACAGGCAGCTACTCAAGAGTTACAAAGTGGCCTACAAAAACAAGTTAACACAAACCAAAGTCTCAGAAGAAATACAGAAACAAATTCAGGTATATTTTGCATGTTACTACTGCTAACTTCTAATCACCCTTTAATATTCTGTCTCTCACTCTATAGCTCTGGTTGTCCTGTCACTATGAATACCAGGTTGGCCTCGAACTCACAGAGATCTGCCTGTCTCTGCCTCCCAAGTGCTGGGATTAAAAGTGTGAACCACTGCATGCAGCTCCTTTAACATTCTTATGTATCTGGTTTGAATTGGAATATAATTTGACAATGAACAGACGCATACATGAGAAAATAGTGTTTTTCCTTACCTTTTCATTTCTTTTTCTTAACCAACAATCCCTTTTCCATAGCATAATGTCACATTTAGTAAAACTGCTACAGGTTACGTGAGAAAATGTGTCTCGTTTTCCTACGACTGTTTAGAATATGGACATTAGTTCATTTGTTAGATCTTGTTTGTTCATAAAAATTCCCATACTTATACAATTCTGTTCTCTCCATTTTAGAGCTTAAAATATTGTTTATAAACAAAACAAATTAAAAAAAAAAAAACTCTTTCCCTGAGAAAGGGTGAGAGTCTTAACTTGTGCCCGGAATACAGAATTTGCTTAATAACATGTGGTGGCCGTGGCTGCCATTCAGTCACTGTGTCCAGGATATAAGACGGGGCTGGACTCCTGTGCTTTGGAACCATAATAATGACCAGTGTGATACAAGAGGGGCATAGGTGTGGGGACAAAGAGCTCTAGGAGCTTGGTGTTTACCAGGTGTTCTGGTCACAGACACACAGACGTGGGTTTCTCAGCTGCTCAAGTTTCTTCTCAGGAGTAAAATGAAAACAGCGTCTGTCTTATAGTCCTGGCAGCTGTATGAACAAATTCACAAGGGTTCAGGTCATCTAATTAATGTTAGAGTCTCAGTTTCTCCTTTAGTCTACTTGGTGACTTGAGTAGTTTACATTTGTTTTTTTTTTTTTTAAAGTAGTGATATAATGTCTATAAAATAATACAGAATAGGGGAGAGTAAGAAGTAACGATCACAAGAAAGTACCTAAAACTGCTCTCCAGTTTTTATTCTTTTAAAAATTTTATGCCTTTAAAATTATATGTACATGCATGTTTCTGTGTTTGCTTGTACACATAAGTACAGATATTGGAGGAGGCAAGAAGGGGCATCAGATGGCCTGGGGCTGGAGTCACAGGTGGCTGGGAGCTGTCAGATGACTGAACTGCAGTCTTTGCAGGGAATGCAGTGCTGTTTTCTGGCATTTCTTAGTTCTTCACATCCCCTCCTTTCATAAAAAAAAAAAAAAAAAAACCTTTGAGAAGATGTACTTATGTGTGTGAGTGTCCTCCCTGCATTTAGGCCTGAGCACTGCATGTGTGCCTGGTGCCTATGGAGGTCAGAAAGGACATCCAGTCTCCTGTTACAGGTAGCTGGGTGCTGGGAACTGAGCTTGGATCCTTTGTTAAAGCAGCCAGTGGTCTTGAGGTCTGAGCCGTCTCTTCAGCCCCAGCATAGTTCCTGTCGAAAGCATTCTTACTTTATTTGCAGTTATCTAATAACCCACAGAAAATGCTTTATTTTCACACTGTTGAGTAATGATTTAACTTTTTATAAGACCTACTTTTCTTACTAGGAAAATTAAAATGATTAAAAGCATGTTTTAGCTCATGCTTTCATTAGACACTGCCAGTGTTGGAACTGCCGAGATGAATATGTTAGTCATGGGGTGTGCTGTATATAATCATTTTTTTTTCTCTTGTTTTTCAGGACTTGGAGAAAAGTCTAGATGTTTTTAACATAATTTTAGTGAGACAACAAGCACAAGTTGAGGTAATCATTTTGCCTAACTGACTTTATTCTTTATTCAGCGAGTTAATACCAGTTCTTTAAGCCTGGGATGAAGAAATCTGAATCTTATGGGAAGTTACTAAGATTTACCCAAATGAGAATAGGGATGGATCCTTATTGTTTCATTATGTCTCTAGGGAAAACTAACTGGAAAACAGCTGTTAACAGGAAGAGCTTTAAAACTAGGCAATCAAAACTTTGTGACATCGTAAATCTAAGTTCCCTGTCACTCTAGCAGTTCGAATGTCAGTTAACATTTGCCATCAGGTGCATGCTCTTCCTTAGGACTTAGCAAAAACTTAATGAGTTTCTGTCATTCTAGATTCTGGTTAAGTGTGTAGACCTGAGGGCCAGAGGGTCCCAGTTTTGCAGGCTTTTGTTTTTATGACTCAGCATTAGCTATCTAATCTCTTTTGTGCTTTGGTTTTCTCATTTATACAATGTAACCTGCATCTTGGGTTTATTGCTGGGGAATATGTGATAATTCATTTAAAACACTTGGTCTGTTATGGGCCTGGCCCTTAGGAATGACTGTGTAAGTGATTTTTTTCACCTTTCTCTTTATCATTTGTATTAGCGTATGGAAGTGAGCAAAATAAAGAAACCCCTTCCAAAGGGAAAGAAGGATAATAAATACACAATTAAACAAATACACACATACACAAACAGCAGGGATATAGAGGGTGCTGCGGCTAGGCAGTGATGATCACTGGGATTACAGGTTTAACCAGGACAGCAGCGCAAGCTTCACTCAGAGAGGACTGGACTGATGACCCAAGGAGGTTGAGAGAGACATCAGAAAGATGTGGACAGGCAGAGCTGACCCGGGAGGAAAGAATAGACTGTACCAGTTGAAGGCTTTTGGCCTGGGGAGAGTGGCAGCCACTGTGATTTACAGGAAGTGGCAGGGTGGAGTGGAAGTGGTGCTGCTGGGAACAGGGAGGTCACCAGGCTGTGTGGGATTTTATAAGCAGCAGTGGATTTTGGCTTGAATTGGCAAGTCATTAATACTGAATTTGAGAAGTAGGATATTATAATTGGGGATGCTTTAGAACTCGTTCTCGATGCTTTGCAAACAGCTTTAGGAGAGAACAAGAAGATACTAACAGGGAGGCCAGTTGCTACTGAGCTATCAGGTGAGGAGTGGCAGGGGAGTGAGTAGGTATTTAATCTCACTCAGGGGTTTCCACTCCACCTTTGATCATTCATTTCCCAGAAAAAAGACACACAGTCTTTATATTTACAATAAATTTTAATCAGCATTAGAGCGGGGCAGATACCCACCCTATGTGCTATAATGTCTACATTCCTGCCAGTAACACCGAGATATGACTTGCCATGTTCTGTGTGGCCCACTCTTATTCCAATTGGCTAGCTAGTCCACAAGGCTAGTACTTACAACCCCTTACCCCATGGCGTCTTCTCCTCTCTCCATCTTCTACTTCCCCTTCATGGTCCTACCTCAGACACCAAGCCTGGGAACCTAAACCCCACCTCCCTTCTGCCCAGCTATAGGCTGTCACCATCTTTATTCAACCATTAGTTTTAAATTAAGGAGTAATGTATGCATGGCTGCCAAGCCTTGAAGGGTGAGAGGGAGGAGGCAGTATTTAGCATTATAATACATAGCAAAAAACCAAACCTCCACAGGGGAGGAACAGGGGAGGAGCTTGGTTTCAGTGGAGGGGATAGAATGTTCCAGAGTCTAGATGGTTGAAGGCAGAAACCATATAACCAGATACAGGCTAGAGATAAGAGAGTTAAAAAGCCTTGGGTTATTTTGGTATCAACAGTTGAAAGTATAGATCAGTCCTTAAACAAGATGGGGAAGACTGGGTGGAGCAGCTGGGGTACAGTGTAAGTAGATCTCACCGTTCAGAAGAGAAGTCTGTTGCACGTGTAAATTCAGGATGGGTTAGAAGTGTGAGACTGGATAAAGTTACCTAAGGAATTAGGGAAGAGACCATAAACCTGCTGTCCTGCTTAGAGAGATGGGAAACAACTCAGAGGTGACCATGTGGGTGTTGCCAAGTTGAAGGAGGGAAGCTTTATTAACACAGCTCCAAATTCAGGCAGAAAAGGGCTTCTAGGCAGAGAGCACCTGACCCCCTGTGGCTACCTGTGATGGACACATCTGAGTGGCAGCTGAGCTGACTCAGAGATGTACGCTTACACCTGTGGAATGCTTTCAGATAACATTTCTTCCTTTTTTCTTTTTGGATGACTGATATCTTTCTCTCTTCTTTGCTCACTGTCTATAATACATTCATGTAAACATCTATATAAAATGTATATAATATAAACACTCAGAGTGTATATATGCACACATATGTTAATGCTAGAATGAAAATACCACACTTGATATATCTTGATGTCTTCTATTTCATCTCTTCACTCTTGAATGCTTGTATCATGGGAGACTTAGGACTGAATATTTTCTCTGTGCTTAGCCTTATATTTGGTCATCAAACATCCTCTTTCATTTTAGAACTTATTTTTTCCCTTTAACTTCTCTTTTTGGATTGTTTTACTTTTTATTATGGGATACTTAATTATGTTAATGATTTACTATCCATTGAAAATTCTCTTAAAAGTGAGTTTGAAGATTGTTGAAGATCAGAGACTGATGATAGAGTTTAAATCATTTACTCTTCTTTTCCCATACTTGTTTTCTGGTTTCTGAAAAAGTAGGGGAGGAGGCGGAGTAGGAAGCATCTTAGGCTGTATTTGAAGTAAGAGGCGAGATGGATTTGAGGGCTGTTTCTATCACTATTTCTTTGTTCCACCACAACCTAGTTAGCAAAGCAGTAATGCATGTCCATTCTGAAATGTGCCTTTTAGAACAATACATTTCAGATGCAGAAGCGTCTTCATTTTAAGAATTGTTTTAATTTTACAAACCCATGATTCCAGTGTCTCCTTAAACACCTGCACATTACAGTACACAGAGAAATTAATTCACAGTCTCAGTTAGTGCTAGACAGTGTGCCTTCTTTAAATTCTATCAGTAGGCATAGGAAGTAGGTTATCCATAGACCACACTATCCAGGCCATCCTATGAGGATCATTTCAGTAAAAAATGACTGGCCTCCTCTCCTGTCTTACTTCATTGAAGCATTAAACAAAACTGACCATGGATATACTTAACAGTGAACAGAGTATTTCTTCTGAATTAATCTTCAGTTTTCATTTTTCAGGTCATTCATTCTGGGCAGAAATTAAGGAAAAAGTCTGCAGAGGCAGGAGAGAAACGTGGCTGGTTTAGTGGGTTCTGGGGAAAGAAAGAATCTAAGAAGAGAGATGAGGAATCATCAGTCCCTGAGAGTAAGTCTCAAGGCAGGAGTCATGGACCTGAAGGGAAAACCACACAGACTCTGCCCCACACAACCAGCAGAGGCACACACGAATGATATGACAGGCTACATAATTGCTTTGTTTATCTACCTGGAGAAAAACTTGAAATTTATTGAACAATGGCTTGTGAGAAATTAAACATGTTTATGCTTAGAGGTCTCAGCATCCAGCATTCCTTATTGTTAAGCTTTAGAGGGATTTTAATGACAAGTTTATTTTTTGAAAATTTTAGGGAATTTAAAAATATGTATATCTGAGAACTGAATTTTCTTAACAGCGAATGTCTTTTTGCAGTTTTTTAATACAAACAGGCAAACACAGGGTGTTTGTTTTAATTAAGCCAAAGTGGTGTGTTGGAGGGAATTAGGTAGTTGGTTTTGCTTTAGCATTTCTGTCTGTAGACTTAAAAAAAAAAAATGATCTGTAAAACCAAAGCCACTCATTTCCTGAATGACTGTCTTCTCTCATAGCCATCGATGACCTTATGACTCCAGAGGAAAAAGACAAACTCTTTACTGCCATTGGGTACAGTGAGAGCACATACAACTATGCTTTGCCCAAGCAGGTAGGTGTCAGATGCCGTCACAAGTGTTTTAACTCACTTGCTGGATTATCTTGAGTTGGATTAAATTAGTGATGTTCTAAGTAGCTACTGAAAATATGTTGTCCTCAGTTTCATTGCCATATGCTGTTCTGGGGCCTTACCAGTCAAGGTTTAGAATATTGCGAGCATCCTAGAGTCTCCCACACCTCCCCTCCTTTCTATCCAGAGCTAACCCATGTCCAGATTATTCCCACAGGCAGGTCTTTCATTTCCTTTTGTGTTTTGCTATAGACAGGATGATTTTGTTCTGAATGTTTTTTTGTCTTTCTGTAAACGGAGGCACACGGAGCGTTTTTCTCTTGTCTGGCTTTGCTGCTGGAGTCATCGCTACTGCTGTACCTAATATATTTTGCTCATTTTCATTGCTGTGTAGGATTCTATCATTCGAAAATACCTGAACTTACTTTCTTATGCTTTTTTAAAAAAGCATTTGAGTTGTCTTTATTTCTATTTCGCGTTCTTTCTTTTTTAACTCGTGTTTTCATTTCCACTGAGTCTGTACCTAGGAGTGAGATTGTTGGGTGACAGGGCAGATGTATGTATAACTTAAAAGAAACAGATTCCCTAAACATCACTCACTGTGATAGCTATTCTTTATGAAACATAAAGTAAGAGGATGGTGTGCTACCCCACTGTAGTTTTAATCTGTATTCTCCAGTAACAGTATTGAACATGTTTCCACGGCTTGTTGGCCATTCTGGCTCATTTGTACGTGCCCATTTTAAGTCGGGTAACGTTTGTCCTTTTGCTGTCTCTGGGGCTCTGCGGATTGACTTACAGCTATGTCCTGCCTTTTGCATTTGTGTATAGCCTTTAGAGTGAGCGATCTGGAAGAGATGGGCATGCCCGCGAGTTGCGTCTTGTGTGCCTGTCGCTCTCTCTGACCTTCACCCGTATTTCCCTTCTCTTGGATGATGCCTGCTGTTCTCTTCCCTCTAAGGAAGAGCTGCTTGTACTGTGCGCCTCCCCGTCTTAAGGATACTCCCCTACCTTGTGTTTAGAATTCTAGGTTGTTCAATTCTTTTTTTTTTTTTTTTTTTTTAAAGAGTTTTGAGTTCACAATTCTATTGCTGTTTGGCTTTTACTGTTTGTGAGCCATACTCTATCTTAGTGATGTGTCTGCTCACTCAGTTCCTGTGTATGATGTTTTAATCAATGAAGGACGGACATTTTTGTTTTCTTAAACTTTTATAGTATAATTTTCCTTTATTTTTAAATTCATACACGAATACAATGAAATATGATCAAATCTACCTCTGTTTCCCTTTCCATATCTCCCCAACTATTATTTTCTTTCTTCCTCCACCCACTATCCTCCCTGACTGTAACATCGCACTAAATCCAGTTAGTATTGCTCATGTAAGACATGGGGTCATCCAGTGGAGAAAGTTTTTAACTCTTTACTTTAGGTTTTCAGTATTTACTGTGGTATAAATTTATACTTGCTTTTGTTTACATAGGTGGAATGTCCTAAGTCTCATCAGTGTGGATAGTTTCTGCCCCACTGCTCTCTAGATCCTTCTTTGGCATGTGAGCTATGCCTTTGTGGCGTCTTCTGTCCCCCTTTCAGCTCCCCACATTTCTGTCTCTCCACTCTTCATCTGGAGACTTTCCTCTAATTCTTTTTAGCCATTTGTTTCTGGGTCTCAGGACTAAACCCAGACTAGAGGGCATTTAATCAGCGCCCTGCCCTGTGTAGTGTTTTCTTGGGAGGCTCATTTCATAGGCTGCCTTCATGCTCTTAAAAGCTCACATGCTTTGAGGGGAAATACATCCCCAAATTCTGTATTATCTCCCCAATGGTTGTCTGTTCCAACTACATTTTTGGTTTGGAGTATCACAAGAGCACATATTTATGTGTAATGGCTGTGTGTGTGTGTGTGTGTGTGTGTGTGTAAAATCCTATAGCCATCTGGCAGGTATTTCTTGTACATACATAGTTTTTCTTTTCTTCAGCTAGAGGATTGGTCTGAGATGCTTAGTTTGCTTAAGTGAAGGCTTCTCAATGGACACTCTGCTTCTGTCACTTTCTGTTACTGTTTCTTTAAAACTAAGCAGACAGACTTGTATCCTTTGTAAGTGTGCTGTCTGTCTGATAGGCTTTCATTGAGTTTTCTAGTCTTGTTCATTCATGGAGAGTATGTAGGTGCTGGGACCCACAAGCTTTGTTGAGTTGTTTGATGAGACACCATATTTAATTAAGGAGAAACCATTAAAACTAGCGATCATTTGCATGTTAACTGTTTTTATTTATTCCCGTTTAGTATGTGGCCCATATACTGACTCTGAAGTTGGTGAGCACCTCTATTATAATAAGAGAAAACAGGAATGTTCCAGAAATCTTGAGAATTCAGATAATTGGCTTGGGTACCCAAGTATCCCAGCGACCAGGAGCACAAGCGTTGAAGTAAGGTTTAAGAACTTATTTTTATTTGTGGCCCTGAATAAATAATCTTATGGAGCATGAAAGAATACTGAAGAGAAACAGCTTTCATTCATTTCTTTTGTTTTGCATGTTTTGTTGTGAATGATGTAATTTACTTTTCTATCCTCCTTTTCTGCAAGTGTGTATCAGGTAGTGTTTTATTTAGAATGCACCGTAGTAGTGGTTCAGGGTACAGTACATTTCTGTTTTCAGGATATTTATGTTGTATCTGATAAAAGGATATGCAGAAGAACTAATTCAAGACTTTAACACATTAGACCGTTTACTGTAGAACATGGTGTGTATACAACAGGTATACTGCGTGGCTCAGTTGTGGGGGAGGGTAACTGAATCGGTAGGAGTGTAGACTGCTGGATGGGAAGGGCTCCAAGAGAAGCAGGAGGCAGCTAGAGGATGCAGAAGTAGTGCAGAAACACGGTGTCAGCATTATCTATGTTTAAACCATGTGGTCAGAACCTGTGCCATGTCCTGGGCTTGACTAATGTAGGCTTTTCCTGTGGATGATAAACAGCTACTGAGACACCGATGCACAACAACAGAAGCAGGGTTTGTAGGTCAATGAAGGCCGGCCTAAGAAGATGAACTGTAACCTTGGGCATAGGGCTGGTTGCCAGGGGAATTTCCAAAAGGATAGTTATAATTTTATCTGTTATATGCTTGCTCTTTCCTCATTGAATAGGATAGAAGCAAAATTAGAACACTGGTACGTCACAGGTTTGCGACAACAAGACATCGTGCCATCACTGGTGGCTTCCATTGGTGACACCACATCGTCCTTGCTCAAAATTGAGTTTGAAACCAACCCTGAGAACAGTCCTGCTGACCAGACTCTGATCGTTCAGTCACAGCCTGTGGAGGTCATCTATGACGCTGTAAGTGTAGTCAGAAAGCGACTTTGCAAGCTGTCTCTAGGCTTGAGGGATGGATTACTATGAGCGTGCATGAGAAAACTGAGTGTGCTGTGCAAACACGAGGCTCTGAGTCTGCATCCTCAGCGTTCAAGTAGAAGACTGGCATGGCAGGTGCCTGTACCCAGCACTGTGGGATGTGGGCAGGATTGCTGGGACTTGTTGGCCTCCAGCCTAGCTCCATGTTCATGAGAGGCCCTGTTTGAAGGGAATGAGGTGGAGAGAGTGACAGAAAAGGACAGCAAATTCTCCTGTGGCCTCTGTACATGATCATGGTGCACTCAGCCACGTACACACATGATTATATACACACATGCATATGCCATATACATACATACACATACACAAAAGATAAATTTAAAAAGTTTTTTTTTTTTTTTTTTTTTTTTTTTTTTTAAGGGATGAAAGGATGGCCCAGGGTAAAGGCACTTACCATGCAAGCCTAATGATCTGAGTTTAGTTGTAGGAACCCAAGTAAAGGCAGTAGGAGAGGATTGACTTCACAGAGCTAGCCTCTGACCCCAATACATGTGCTCTGACATGTGTGTTCACAAGCACTCACACAAAATGATCAAATGAAGTTGAAAACGTTTTTACATTGTAGTGCAGCACCCATGACATGATTTACCATCTTACACATTTTAGGACTATGGTTTGGTTTGTTTAGCACAGTCACATCTGTACTAAGTTCCTGTACAACTGATCTCCAGAACTTCCTTTGTCATATAAAATCTCTCATATCCTTATAATCAAGTCTTATATGTAGGTAAGAGTGAATAGTTTTTCTCTGTTTCTTTTCTAAATGTCAAAGTATGACATAATCTAAGTTCAGTGTTGAGGGATGGGCTTTCCTCTCTAACTGGAGGCTGAAACTAGTCATGCCAGTTGCTAGTTCCACAAGCCACTTAGATCTCTTGTTACTGCCACGATACATACAGCTTCTCCTCTCTCCTGTTAGCTCACTAGGCTGGTCCTTGCTCATGGTTGTCTCTCACTCTTGAAGGGCAGTAGTAGCCTAATAGTTTTGGATTCCGTGCTTCAAAGCCATAGCTGCTTATAAATGAGGTGAATTCTTTCTAACATAGATTTAACATATAACCTGCTGTGTTTTAAAATTCTTTTACAGAAAACTATCAATGCTGTTGTTGAATTCTTTCAGTCAAATAAGGGGTTGGATCTTGAGCAGATTACATCAGCTACACTGATGAAACTGGAAGAGATTAAAGAGAGAACAGCTACAGGTAAAATCTTCAGTGTGTCTGTCAACACCAGCTAAACTCCAAACATGGCTGTTGTAATGGAAACACTGCATTTAAAGTAGTTTAGGGTTTTATTTCTTCTTCTTAAAATTTGTCTGTGTTATACGTTGGCCATGACTAACTCAGAGTTGAATAGACTTGGTAGAGAGGAAGAGAGTAATGGAGTGTGGAGATACTTTTCCTGCATTATAGCCAAGAACCTGAGCCTTAGAACATGACCCCCCACCTCTACTCTTCAAAGCGTTCACCATCCTGTGCATGCCTAGTTTTAAAGAACCCAGCAGACTATTTCATCAGGTTGCTTGTCATTCTATGGCTAGACCTAATTCTCATTATATAGGAGTTACTGTAATAATATATATTAATGTATATTGAGAATTCAGCTTCTGGCAAGACTGACATTACTTGATATCTTTCAAGTGAAATTCTTTGTCTTTTTGTTAGTAGTATCACCCTGTACAGCTTGATCACATCATTGTTTTCCTGGCCTTCCTTTAGGACTTACGCATATCATTGAGACTCGGAAAGTTCTCGATTTAAGGATAAATCTGAAGCCTTCTTACCTGATAATTCCACAGACAGGTTTTCACCATGAAAAGTCAAACCTTCTCATTTTAGATTTTGGTACTTTTCAGGTAGGTTTATGTGTACATTTTTCTTTCTTTGATAAACTTGGTAACTGTATGTCTGATAGTGTCTTATTTTTCTTCAGTTCACTTAAACTAACTCTAGACTTATTACATATGTATTATATGGCTACCCAGACAAAGAATTTCCTGTAATGGCAATAATTTAGCATTGAAAACTGGATGGATGGCTTTTGTTTTCCAGATGGAAACCATCTTAGTTTTCATGGTTTATAGAGTTTAATTTTACAGTGTCCTTTTCTGGGCTATAGATTTTGACATAAAATTATAATCTCTATCTCTATATATCTGTCTGTGTGTATATTTGATTGCTCTTAGTAACTAGAGTGGGATTTTGGATTTTCATCTCATTGAATCTAAGCATTTGACAAAAGGTTGGAGTTAAACTGAGGGGAGCCATTATTCTATCTGGGAAAAGGAAGTAGAGGATGGAGCTGAGTCCTGATGGCCTCTTTCATGGTAGTGTTCAGAAGGCGAAGAGTTCAAGGTGGACAGTAGTTGAGCTGAGCATAGTTGGCAGGCCCTCTTAGGAGTCAGGCAGAGGAAGGAGCATTCCTTCTGGAGAGGTCATTTGAAGCAGACATCCGTGTAATTGGCTCAGTGACTGCAGACGCATCCATTACTCAAGTGTGACAAACTTGTGGTGAGGTAATATACTCCTAACAGAATGCTCACAAATCACCAGGAAGTTAGGAAATCTCCTATCTTTAGTTAGAAGCTTTGAATTGTGACTAAAGTATGTTGATATATATGTATACTTTTCTGTTATATAAAGAAATTCAGTTTTTTTCCCTTCACTCCATTTTAGCTCAACAGTAAAGACCAAGGCGCACAGAAGACAACTAATTCATCCCTTGAAGAAATAATAGACAAGGCATATGACAAGTTTGATGTGGAAATAAAGAGTGTGCAGTTGCTCTTTGCAAAAGCAGGTCAGCCACTGCTCAGCTGTCAGGGCGAGCAGATAAGCTCCAGTAGCTTTGGTAGAGTGTGTGCATTGTTAGCCTCGGCACTCTGCATGTGTGTGTCTGTTTGCTCATGGGCATCAGTCCCTCGTGCACTTGTCCTGTCTGCCATTTTAGAAAACCCAGTAGGAGTGGCCCAATGCAGAATGCCACAGTTATAATAGAGGTCAGCTAGGGTTCCTAGTACCATTTGAACCTAAGCTCATGTGTGGCCTCTGTTTATAGCATGACCACAAGATGTCAGAACACAGCAGAAGTTACAGTTGGTTCTGGCTCTCCAGTCCTAATGCCTTGAGATGCTTCTATGTTCTCCTTGCTGCCTTTATTTGAAAATATTTACTGTTTTAGCCCAGTCTTTAATTTTGTATTATTATATCTACTTTTATAGATGTCTGAGAAAATTATATTTAAAGAATACTACATCTAAAACCACTACAATAAGCTTGTTTGATTCAAAAATCCTAAATGTGAGATGTTCTAAAATTGGAAACAATAACTGCTGATATGATGCCATAAGTGAATAGCACCACACACAGTCTCAGATGATGGGTTGCCCTCAAAGCCCACATGCCCTGCGGGTGCCAGGTTACACAGCTGGAGTTGTGTGTAGAGTTGGGTTCCATCCCCAGGATATCTCGCTACATTTGTACATATTTTCAGATCTGACTTAGATCTCCTCTCCGATGTACCGTGTTTTCATTACAGATACGCATCCTGTAGATATGCTCTTAAGACTTAAATAGTTTATGTCCTCAAAGCTTTGGTGTTTTCTGTTGCTTAATTACAGCTTTTTCAGTCCTCTATATTCTTTTAGTTACTAGAAGAAGTAAGTGTTGATTAAATATCTCTGAGTATGTCATTTTGTGCACGATCACCTGAGGACAGAATCTCTGCCCACCAGGCTGTGCTCTTCCTTGCAGTGAGATCTGTTAACATCAAGATGACATGTCTGCTCCTGTCTCTAAAGAGCTTCAGGGGTTCTTAAAAGAGAGTCTTTACACGGGCTGTAAGAACTGCCCTTTGTTTTGCATTCCCTTACCAATAATTATTTGAACAGTGAGCTCTTTAGTCCCTGTCATGGATGAAGATCTGTGTTTGACTGTGTTAGCCATGTGGAAAATCCATCTTTGGAATCTTCCTTTTGGAACAGTGGTGGTTATTACACATGAATTATTATTATTATTATTAATTATTAATCTTCCACCAATCTGTATTAAAATACAGATTATTTAACTTATATGCTGAAGGAAGTAAACATTTTTTCATTGAATTTGTTAAGTATCTTTTAGCAATGTAAAGTGGTTTTGTACAGAATATCTGATTATTTTTGAAAAGTGAATTAATATCAAAATTTTTATTTTTAAAGAGGAAAATTGGAAAAAGTGTAGATTCCAGCATCCATCAACCTTGCATATACTGCAGCCAATGGATATTCATGTGGAGTTGGCCAAGGCAATGGTGGAGAAGGATGTTAGAATGGCCAAGTAAGTATTATTTGTCTTTTGTATTAGAAATTAACAAAGATGCTGCACCCGTATCACCTACTGAAGGTTAAGGAAACAGAGGTGGATATATGTGGAGAGGGAGAAACAGTGACTATTCTATCTTATAACACACATACATTTTAAAGAATACTTGTATAGTCTGTTGTGCTGGCTAGTTTTATGTCAGGTTGATACAAGCTATAGTTATCTTAGAGAAGACAACTTCAGTTGAGAGAATGACTCCATAAGATTGTGCTGTAGGTAGGCCTTTAGAGTATTTTCTTAACTAGTGATTGAAGTGGGAGGGGCCCAGCCCACCTGGGCTAGTGGTCCTGGGTTCTATAAGAAAGCAGGCTGAGCAGCCAGGATGAGCAAGCCAGTAAGCAGCATCCTCCTTGGATTCTGCATCAGTTCCTGACTCCAGGTTCCTACCCTGCTTGAGTTTTTATGCTGACTTCAGTGATAAACTATAATGTGGAGGCCTAAGTCAAATAAACCCTTTTCCCCCAAATTGCTTTTGCTCATAGTGTTCATTACAGCAATAGTAACCCTGACTAAGACATGTTGTCTCTTTTATTTCAGAATTCAAATTTATTTAGATTTTTTTACATTGTATAAATATTGGCTATCTGAGATTCTGAACGTGTGAA
The DNA here is from genome assembly GCF_011762505.2 of Arvicanthis niloticus. NCBI lineage: Eukaryota > Metazoa > Chordata > Mammalia > Rodentia > Muridae > Arvicanthis > Arvicanthis niloticus. The sequence goes on from NC_133435.1 coordinate 13,883,808, forward strand.
CATCAAGATTCACTATCAGTGATATAAAAATTTCAAAGGAAGTTAGCTTTTTTGGTCATGAAACCATGCACAATCTTGGAAATGTCTTAAAGGAATAAAGAAATAGAAGCTAGATTGTGAGGCTAGTATATTCTTATGAAATAGTTATGCTGTCTTCCCAAAATCACCTTTACTGAGGTTTAATTGACACTCTGTCAATGTCATTTAATGTGTTGTCCCTGTCTCCATGAGTTCATCGTGCAGTTGAGATAACATGTCGGTCACCTGCAGAAGCTTCCTTGAGCTCCACGTCTTCTCTTTCTTTTTCTGACTTTTTTCCTTAGAAAGTATTGATCTGTTCCTTCATCCTGAAGATTTATTTGGTAGAATTTTCTAGAATGTCCAATGAATGAAATCATTGAGCGTTAGCATTTTTGTTTGGTTTCTCTCAGTATGTTTAAGATTCACCATGGGGTTGCTTGAATGTGTATCTGTAGATTCTTGCAGGCTTAACGTGTTCTAGGCCTACAGCTTTCTTTTAGAGAGTATTTAAAAATCTCGGACATTTTTGTGAATGAGTGTGAACTATGTTGGAAGTGTTCTAGGTGAGCATCGTGTGTTTGAATTTGCCCAGCTTGCCAGTTGAGCTATAAAAAGTGTTCATCTTCTCTACCTACATACAAGAATCAACCGTAGATTGATTCTTGTTGCTGCTTCGTAACTGTAATTTTGCTACCATTATGAATTGGAATGCAAATATTTAGACTTACTGATGGTCTTAGACAAACTCTGTGAAAGGGTTCCTAGATCACCCAAAGGGTCATGGCCCACCCACAGGTTGAAAACCACTGGATTGCTTAAGAAAGATATGATTTAGAAGGTTTAGAAAATTGGTTCACAAAGAACTTTTCCTTCTTTAAGAGTGCTAAGTGTAATGAGATTGAAACATAGCTGGCTAACCCTTGACCTCACCCTGTCGTCTGCTGACCATTCCCTTCCCGTCCCTAAGACCTCACTGTCAAATTGTATTCTTAGATTTAAAGTGTCAGGAGGACTGCCTTTGATGCACGTGAAGATTTCTGACCAGAAGATAAAAGATGTGCTTTGTTTGGTTAACAGTATACCCTTGCCACAGAAGTCATCCACACAGTCTCCAGAGAGACAGGTGAGTATGTGACTAGGGAGAAAATGCCAAGTCAATTTTTAGAAAACCACACTTTCCGAGTAGTGGTGATTGTTTGAGGACAGGCTTTCTAACCACAAGGATTGGGCCTAGTGTGATGGCACAGACACAGGCACATCTCTGATTTCAAGGACAGCCTGGTCCACACAGCAAGTTGCATCCCAGGTAGGGCTACATAGTGAAATGCTGTCTCTAAACAAACAAACAAAACCAGAAAGCAACAGAAATTAAAGGAAGATGTTCACATTTGTGCTGGGGTTCAGGAGTCTCCCGAAAACTGCATAAACACCAATCTGAGTTAGACAGAGAAGTTTTATCAAACGCACACCTTAAGACTGATCGATCAGGGCCGTAGCTCAGAATTTGGGGGTTGAGTGTGCAACCTTTGACATCCTTCTCTGTCATGCGGCTTGGTGGTCGTCTCTGACTTAAGGTATTTTAGACTTAACGGTTCATATTGACCTTTAATTTGATGGGTCCTGAATAAAGCTTTGTGGAGTTTCTTAAAATTAACAAACCTCATACAGAACATTAAAAGATATGTGATCAGCATGACCTTGCTTAGAGTTAAGTTATTTTCTGTGTTAATGACTGCCAGGCATGTTACAGCAACAATATGAAATAGCTGGTAGGCATGGGACAAAATGGCTGCAGCTATGCTGGGGGCGGGGCAGACCTCAACAATTTGTAGAATATACCTTATATAGAACTAGAAATATAAAACTTTAAAATAAATTTGCAAATAAAATTTCAAGTTGAGATTGAAACTTTTTTTTTTTGGTGAGCCTTAAATGTTCTAGGTCACTTTAATTGAATAATCTTTATAGCTTAAAATAAATGTTAGAATTTCCACTTACTTAGAAGTATCAGAAAGTTAGCTAATAATAATGCCATTTTCAAGGGTTCTATGATAATTGTGTACTTTTATATTGTTACCCACAACAAGAGATACAGGAGGATATAGACTTACTCCTTGATTTGTGCATAATCATATCTTTATAAATGTGGAGAGTAATTTTAATATTTTGTAGGTTTCAGATGACTGTTATTTGGCCATTTTCTCTTCTTGAAGATTTGTCTGTGATGCTTGTGCAGATATCTTTCTTTCCATCTTCCTTTATCTTACCTTCTATGTTTTTGATATATAGAGATGTCATCCGTGTTATTTAATCCTTCTGATTAGCATATATTAAAAATATTTGCATTCTTTGCTAGGTAGCCTCGATTCCTGTTTTTTCAGGCGGGACGAAAGGTCTTCTTGGGACTTCACTGTTGCTAGATGGAATTGAATCAGGTGAAGATTGGAAGGGCTGTTTCTCTGTCACACTAAACCTACACATTGTTATGTAGTGAGGGGGTTTGTGGAGAGTCAGGAGTCTTGAGAACACCGCTCTAGCTGTGCTGCCAACCAACACTGACTTCAGGGCATTTTATTCTTTGATGTTCACATCTCATTGTTAGATAAATGAAGAGTCATTTGTTTGTCTTAAGGGTGGGTAATGGGACTTGACAGTGTTTTCTAAAGATTCAATTAAGTTATTGTATTTCTCTGTAATACTTTTCTCTAACCAGGGCTAAGTGATGCCTTACAATTTCAGATTAGAATATAGAATGTCAACATGGTAGACATAAGGTGAATCTAACAAGGTTAAGGCCTGGACACTCTGGTGTCAATTGTGGTGGTCACATCTTGATAATGGTAGATGATGCCCAGTAAATGTTTTACTGGATATTGAATGAATGAGCTAAAGTGAAAAGTAAGTTCAGTTTAAGTTTTAGTACATGCCAGTTCAAGTCCGTTTGGGACATGAAAACTACATTGAAAGTATTTTGTCTGAATATGAAAGTTCTATGTGTAGATGGAGTTTTACACAGATCTAGGCTCAGTGTCCATGTGGGCTCTCAGTGGATACTGTCTGGGTTGATGAGTGTCTCTGTCCTTTAGAGTCTGATGAGGAGTACTTTGATGCTGAGGACGGAGATTCACAGGCTGCTAGAACTGTCAAAGCCTCAGAACTGAAAAAAGCTGCTGAGGTTCCAAATGAGGAGCTGGTTAGTCTCCTACTCAAGTTTGAGATTAAAGAGGTATGTGATTCTCTGTTTATGAGCACGTTCTTGTGGGTCTTCTGTCCTGGGAGCTGACCTCAGCCTCAAGTGCATCACAAGTTTGTTTGTTTGGTTTGGTTTGGTTTTTACAAGCTGATACATGTGAGTGTACACAAATGCATGCACAGTTTCAAAACCGTGGAAATTATTTTTAAAAATGGTTTAAGGGGAATCAGTGTATGTAAACTATTCTGGAAAAACTCAGTCTCTTAATTAGGATATGTGTTTCTGCATAAGATTTTTATTTTTATGTATGGATGTATATATTACCCTCCCCAGCTCCATTCATTTTTTTAATTGATTCTTTAACCTTTTTTTTTTACAGTCCAGACTTTATCCTCCTTCAGGTCTGCCCTCTGACTGTTACATATCTTACATGTCCTCCCTCACTTGCCTGTCTCCAAGAAGATGTCCCCACTCCCCCCCCCCCCCAACCCATCAGACCTCTCCATTCCCTGCCCCAAGTCTCTCAGTGGTTAGGTGCTTCTCTGACTGAATCTAAGCCAGGCAGTCCTCTGCTGTATATGTGTTGGGGACCTCATATCAACTGGTGCATGCTGCCTGGTTGATGGCTCAGTGTCTGAGAGATGTAGGGCGTCCAGGTCAATTGAGACTGCTGGTCTTCCCATGGGGCCACCCTCCTCCTCAGCTTCTTCCAGCTTTTCCCCAATTCAGTGACAGGGGTCACTGGCTTCTGTCCATTGGTTGGGTGCTAGTATCTGCATCTGACTCTTTGAGGTGCTTGTTGGGCCTCTCTGAGGGCAGCTGTGCTAGGCTCCTGTCTGCAAGCACACCACAGCATCAGTAACTGTCAGGGTCCCCGGACCTCCCCCTTAGCTGGATCCCAATTTGGGCCTGTCACTGAATCTCCTTTTCATCCCACAGTCAAAAATTCTGACTCAGAATTGTTTCTGTCTATAAGAACTGCAGGGATAAAAATGGAGAAGATCCTTTCATTTTTTTTTTTTTAAAGCTACTGTTAGGCTGTGGATTCCAGGCTGGCCTTGAACTCACTATCTCACTTTATAGCCTTGGCTCTATTTGAATGTGAGACATTACTCCCACCTCACTCTCCTGAGTGCTGAGATTATAGGTCTCTATGTCACATGCAATATAACATCCCCTTGAGCTAAATAGTGTTGGTCATTGTCATTCATGTCTACCATAAACTTGTAAACTTTTTCTTTAAAAAAAAGATGGCTTAGTCAGGGCTTCTGTATAAGAGAAGGGTTAGTTTTAATTGGTATCAGGAAACCTTTTATTGCTTTCGACATCAGAGTTTCTAAATTCCAATGTGAAGAAAAAAGTCACATAGAAAGTCAAGCATGGTAGTATAGGTCTGTACTTCTAGTTATGAAGAAAGCTGAGGCAAGAGGATTACAGCTTTAGTCTCTGCTGGAGATACAGGGCATCCTGGTCAACTTAATAAGACCCTGTTTCAAAAGAGCAAACAAAAAAGGGGTGGGATTGACTGGAGACAGAGCTGGGCATATGCGGCTTACAGCTTGTGAGGCCTGTACTTCAGTCCTGAGGACTGTTTCTTCTAAATAATAGACACACAGGAAAAGAAAACCCGATGAGATGAGAAGGTCACAGCATATTTTGGGAGTAAAAAGAGATTTCTGTGCCGGGCATATGATTCCTTTTAGCTACATGTGAACATTTGCTCTGTAAATGTCAGCACTCATCTTCACATTGGTGGCAGTGCAGCTTTCTGTCTCCATCTTTGCCTTTCTATGTTCTAAATTTTCTATAATAATTTTATTACTTTGATGATAAAGTGCAAAATAATACAGATATGTTCATGGTTGACTTTGATATTCTAGAATGACAGCCTTCCCTAAATCATCATGTCAGATTTGATAGGTCTTAGTCTTACTGGTATTTTCTTGATCTGTCTCCTATCCTTGGCTTTTGACTTGTCTTTTCATACTTTGACCAACAATATAAGGAAAGCCCTTGAGTCCTGTCTTCAAATGCCTCAGGGTGGTTGCTCTTCTCTTCAGCTGCAGCTGTGCTACCTCAACCATCATTTGCAGAAGTCAGGCTCAGTTCTCTCCCCCACCAACTCCCAGGCTCATGCTCCCAGAAATAAGTCTCAGACTCAAAATATTTACAAATACCTTGGCCATATAGCTATGCTCTACTGACTAGATCATAACTTAGATAATCTTATTATTTTAACCTACAGTCTGCCACATGGCTGGTTACCTGTGCTCAGGTACCATGCATCTGTCTCTTCACATCTTCCCAGACAAATCTCCTGCTTTATGTATCCCAGAATTCTCTTCTACTTCTGGATGTCCCAACTTAATCTCATGCCTAAGCCATAGGCTTTTTAATTGACAGGTGATGCACCCATACAATACACAAGACACTCTTTCGGGACCATTTCTTAGATGTCTTTTAAAAATTGCCACAAAAGTTTTGATTTTTTTCTATTGACTGAATATTTTTGGCTGTCATTTCCAAAATCAAATTAAATACTGTGGAATGAACGCTCTCACTTTTTGCTACTATCAGAAGAATCTATCAGGTTTTTTTTTTTTTTTTAAAAAATTTAAAAAAATGCTAAGAACCTTAGCCTTATTTGCATGTGCTTTTAGTCCTGATCCTAGAGTTCGAGGGTAACCCCAGTCTTTGTGTCTGGTGTGAGGATGAGATTAGAATCTTCACGCTAGCAGTGCCCTGTGTGGGAAAGGGTTTCGAGTCTGTTATTTTAAGGATGATTTTCACTTACCAACAACTCTCCTCTGCCCTGTGGAATCTTTTAGGTGGTTTTGGAACTCACTAAACAACAGAAAGAAGAAGAGACAATTCTAGTATTTAATGTCACTCAGTTAGGTACAGAAGCAACAATGAGGACATTTGACCTGACTGCGGTGTCCTATTTGAGGAAAATCAGCTTGGATTACCATGACATTAAAGGTAACAGCCATGAAAATAGAAAATACTTTATGTATTTATGTACAGTAAATACTTTATGAATACTAACTCCATTCGAGAACGATGGCCATTAGGTATCCATGTCACTGTCTTCAGTTCACATGTAACTAATATGCAGGTTGATCATTCACCCAAGTTCAAACAACTGTAGGGGACAGAGCTCTGACTGAGACATTGGAAGCCTGGTTCTGGGGTCTGGCATCCTCAGCCACCATGGTACATATCCTCAGAAAGTCCACTGACGTTAGGGAGTATCATTTCCATTTCATAGGCAGAGAAAGACTAAATGACCCAAAATAACGTGCTCACACCCTCTGTCTTGTTCATGATGGATTTTAGAGTTTGGATCTGGACTTAGGACACTGAAGCCTATTCTGTTGGAGCCATCCTAATGTTGTGATCCTTTATATAGTTCTTCATGTTGTGGTGATTCCCAGCCATAAAATGATTTTGTTGCTACTTCGTAACTGTAGGTTTGCTATGGTTATGAATTGTAATGTAATACCTGTATTTTCTGATGGTCTTGGGTGAGCCTTGTGAAGGGGGTTGTGTCCCACAGGTTGAGAACCTCTGTGGTAGAGTGTTTGCACGGCGCAGAAACACTGTGATAGAAATGAAAAGTTTGGAAGATGCAAAGACCACTCTCATATAAGTTCTATAGTTCATCATTTCAGTGTATTTCTTATGAGCTCAGATATTTGAGGCATGAATGAGTGACAATTAAAATTATCCCTAAACTTGGCCAATACTTTTTAGTCAAATACTAAGATATTTTATGATTTTTAGAAAATAGTTGAAACCAAGGTAAACTCCAATTAAGTGTTGCTAATTTTCTTAGGTAATAGATTGATTGAATTTACATTACAAACATGAGTAATAATTGTAAACAATAAATTTTCTAGGCTGCTTTTTCTTTGTGTCAGTTAAGACTAAAGAGGGGGCTGGAGAGATAGCTCAGCCATTGAGAGTGCCTGGGTTTGGTTCCCAACACCCACATGGCAACTCACAACTGCCTGTAACTCCTGGTCCAGGAGCTCTAACCCTTCTTCTGAATTCCTAGGGCACCAGGTACACACATAGTGTACATACATACATGAAAATAGAACACTCACGCACATAAATTTTTTAAAAAGTTATAAAAGGGAAAGACGAGGGGTGGGGGTAGCTTTCTAGCTGTTCTAGAAGCAGGATTTACAGACTAGGAAAGGAGAAGCATGAGCATGATTCCGTGATCGATGAGCCAGCCCTCCCTACATAGATCTGGGAGCCAGTTCCTCTTTGTGTCCAAACACACGGTATTGTTCTGAACTCAAAGGAGAAGTTTGTTTTGACTTTGAAACCAAATCTTATTCTGTAGCCCATGCTGGCCTCAGACTCACCCTATACCCCAGGTGGGTCTATATACTACAAGGGTCCTCTTTCTTCCATCTTCCAAGGACTGGGATTACAGCTGTAAATCACCACCTCCTACTAAAAAGGAATGTTGAATTGTCATCCTCTGTTTAAAAAAAAAAGTTTCTATATTCTTCCCTGCAACCCCAGGTCTAAGCAAAGGCATTATTTAAATTATTTGAGTTTAGTAAGTATAAATACAATATTTTAAAACACTTTAAGAATTCACCAGAGATTGTGCCCGTCTCCAGTTCTGTAATTGAGAAAGTTAAATAGCTGTGGGTTAAGGTCAGAGATGAATCGGAATTCACATTTCCAGATTCTTAGGCCCATAATTCATTCTGCTGCCTGTAAATACACAGGCGTCCTTAAAAATATCTTAAGAGGTTTTGCTTCTTTTTGAGCACGGTATGAAAGTGGCAGTGAAGGGTTTTAAGTAAGCAGGGATTCTAAGGCAAAGATTTCAGCTGCCTTATGTCCTCACCAGTAATGCTTGTTACTTTATAGCCACGAAAATGCACACGGATAAAACACCACTAGACAAAGACATGTAGGATGCTTGAAAATTTCATAAAAGCAACTTATTTGCATTTCTCTCTTTTAGGATCCAGAAAGAAGCCAATTCACTTGATTAGCTCTTCAGACAGACCTGGATTAGATCTTTTAAAAGTGGAGTACATTAAGGTAAGGGCCACAGAAGGATGATACAGCTGTCTGGACCCCTGGAGAGACGACAACCTTGTATCAGGAATAGATCTCAGCAGAGTTACTTGCTCTTAGCCTTCTGTTTTCACTAAGAACAAGGATATTACAAAACTGCTGGACAGGGTATATTACAAAGCTGCCCGGCTGCTAACCCAGAGGCAGAACCCAGAGTGAACCAAGTGCTCTTCTATCTCGGGCATTTTTGTACCATTATACTTCTTGTAAAAAGAGGTGGCAATTAGTCGAGTATACTACATTAAAAAGGGAAAGTGGAGTTAGGTTGAGTTGAGATGAGATCTGTCAGGACTGGGGATGGGCTGAAAAATGTACCCCAGTGAACAGGACAGAAGGAATCGATGGTGTTCACCTTTGCTCTAGTGATTCCCTGACTCTTTGTTCTGTCTGTGAGGATTATTGAATGTCTATGCTGTTGGACACTTGGATTGAGGTTGCTTTTCCCTGTTCTCAAAGTGACTGTAAATTAGAAGAGAGATGTGCAAACAAACAACACTTAAATTGTAGTCCCAGCTGGTTATCTAAGGAAAAGCGCAGAGCAGAATTGCTGTAGAGAGACTGGCAAAGTAGCCAGGGCAGAAAGCTGCTCAAGGTAGGCAGTCTTCAGAGTTCTCCTCTCCTCTTTGTTCCCAAGGGACAGAACTGAGTCCAGGGAGTGATTATGATGAGAGAAATTTTTTTTGTCTTAGAACAAAGACCCCAATACAACAGAGCTTTCTCTAGAGATTTGATTTGTGAAGAACTGATGTTTCTCTCACCAGAGATTGAACTAAGCTCTGTAGAGTGGTACAAGCATCAGATGATGGGTGGGTGAGGTGACCCTTACATGGTCTCTCCTTGACTTTATTTTTTCGGTTCCCTGAGGAAATGAACGCTCCTCCATGCTTAATAAGAGCACTTTGCACTGTTATGAAAAATAGAGTGTATGTAATTTTAAAATAAGACAAAATGATATATGGTTGTCTCAGTTAGCTGTGGTGCGATCAGACACCCCAGCTCTGGCAACTTATAAAGAAAACACTTAATTTGGGGCTCACCGTTCTCAAGAGTTAGCATCCATGACCATCATGGCTGAGAGCCAGGCAGAAGGAAGGCAGGCATGGTGCAGGAGCATTAGCTGGGAGTTTATATCCTTATCTGTAAATAGGAAGCACAAAGCCTAGGTGACACATTTCCTTCACAGGGCCACACCTTCTAATCCTTTCCAAAAAGTTCCACCAACTGGGGAGCAAGCATTCAAATATATGAGCCTTTGGGGGCAATTGTCATGCAAACCACCACAGTATGTGCTTTTTCCCTCCCTTTCTACCTCCCTTCTTTCTCTTCCTCCATCTCTATTCACATAGGGTGTGTGCATGCGCCCCCCCACATGCACACACACACACACACACACACACACACACACACACACGTGCACACACATGCACACAAAGATTATAAAAATTTACTTTGCTCTTAATTCCTTTTTTGGAACTTTTATTTTTTCAGGTTGATAGAAATGGGCCTAGTTTTCAAACTACTTTTGAAAAAACTGAACAGACCGTCAAGGTAAGAAATTTTTACTAAAGCAGTGAATATTTGAAAATAACCCATTCACTTCATACTTGAGCCTGTGTTCACATTTCTTCTTCTTAAGCTTAAATGTCATAGATGCCATGTTTGGAATCACTTCTAGATGTGGTAGCCCGTAGCGATTCTGGAGCTTCATACTAAAACTTGGCATTTTCTATAACCACAATAGACTGTTGAAGATCCAGGAAGTCAGTTACATGTTGACTGTGCAGATGGCCAGGGGAGGAAGTTATTGCCTCCATGACTGTTTTGTTTGGGAATGGAGTATTTAGTTACTGTGATGCTCTCCTGTGTCCTTGAGTGTGTAGGTGTCATTTGCTGTCTCTGTATGATATCCCTACATCAGGGGGTCATGGTCTTTTCTCCCTTCCTCCCTTTCCTATTCTGGAGGCAGCCTTTGTTGAGACCAGAGATGGTAACTGGGAAAGAACTAATTTTCTTTGTAAAACACTTTCAGGTGGCCTTTTCATCTTTGAATCTGTTGCTACAAACACAAGCTCTTCTGTCTTCTCTTAACTACTTGACAACTGTCATCCCATCAGACAGTCAGAACATGGGTGTGGCCAAGGAGGTGCAGACCATAACTGAGAAACAAAAGAACTCTCCCCTGCAGAAAGGTATGAGACTAATCAGTGTTCTCCATGGCAAATACCCAAGAAGAACAATTCGAAGGAGCAAAGCTTTGCTTTGCTTACAGTTTCAGAGATGTCAGCCCATGGACCCTTGGTTCTGTTGCTTCTGAGCCTGTGTGTTGTCAGGCAGAACACGATGAAGCACATGATAGAGACTGAGGTTGATAGGAGGCAGACAGACAGAGGTGGTCTGAATATAAGCCAGCCCTGCAAAGGCACACCAGTGTATTGCCTCTCAATAACGCCATTAGATTATGAAGCTGTTAATGGATTTATCTATTGGTGAATGTCAGAACCATAGTATTCCATTCTCTTTCAAAACAAACACAGTAAGCAAACAGACAAATCTCCAGTCATTGGAATACCATTACTTCTGCTTCTAGGGTTTTCCTCAGTTGAATCACCTGGTGCATAAAGCAGGGTTAGTGGATAGGTAGAGAAACATACTTGCAGTTTCAGTACTTGGGAGGCTAAGGCAGGAGGATGATGATTTCTAGGCCAGTTTGGGTAGGTGGCATAGAAAGTCTTTGATTCAAAAAAATAAAGTATCACACACATACACAGACACTCAGACACACACATACACGGCACACACACAGAGGAAAATATAAGCAATGCTACTGTTTTAAGAAACTTTGTTTTCTTCTTGTGGCTGGGGATTACTTTTGGAGGGTTACTCGGGGAAAACCCGTGGGAGTGCTGAGTTCTCCCCTTCCTAGTGGCTCTAGAAAGGCTCTCAGGACAGCCTTTGAGGAAAGAGACCCAGAGATATGAAGGCAGGTACTATTTGCATCTTTAAAACAATCTTATGTTTTATGTGTTGGGTGTTCTGTCTACATGTATGTATGTACACCACATGTGTGCAGTGCCCATGGCATCCAGAAGAGGGCATTGGATCTTCTGGAACTGAAGTGACAGATGGTTGTGAGCCACCTTGTGGGTGCTGGGATCCCAGTTCTCTGATCCATTTCTCCAGTACCAAAGATTACATGTCATTGTTGAGAATCTCTAGAATTCGAATCCAAAAGAACTTAGTTCACATTCTGATTACATTACTTAAAACTATGTGGCTTTAGGCACATTACTTTGCTTTTTTGAATTTTATGTTCTATTTACTTTAGACTTTATGTTTTTATATGTGTCTGTTTTGTGTAACATGTATTTTATGTTTTATAAATATTTTATACTCATTTATTATATATTATGTAAAATGTATGAAGAAACTTCTGTAGAATTTAGTTTACTAGAATCCATTGCTTTATTTTTAGTGGTGGTGCCCTCCAGAGATAGTGACGTGACTAGCTTCAGGCTGTTTGCCAAACTGAATGCTTTCTGTGTCACTGTCTGTGATGAGAAGAGCAATATTGCTGAAATCAAGATACAAGGTAAAGTGTCACAGTATTTAACAGTTGTTTAACACTAAGCGTTTTCCTCCTTCCCTTCACTCTTTGTCTTTCTACAGTGTCAGAGAAAGTGTGTGGAGAGGGCTCTGAACTGCGAACAGCTGCAGGGTGTGGCTGAACTGGATGCTTAGGATTGGATGATGTCCAACTTCTGGCTAGTGTAGTCGTTTTCTTCTTTCCTTTCCAGATTGGTAACACACCTACTTATATAAACTTTGTTCACAGAACTTTTGTAGCCTTCATCTCAGGCAGGGGGTTTACTGCTGTGGTGAACTCCAGGACCAAAACCTGGCGAGGAGAGGGTTGATTTCAGTTTATACTTCCACATCAGTCCATCATCGAAGAAAGGCAGGACAGGAACTGGGAAGCAGGAACTGAAGCAGAAACATAGAAAAATACTGCATACCGGCTTGCCCCTCATGGCTTGCTCAGCCTGTGCTCTTTTGCAGCCCAGGACCACACACCAGGGGCTGGACTCTTAACATCTCAGTCACTAATTAAGGCCGTGCATTATAGACTTACCTACACACCGGTCTTATGGACATGTTTTCTCAGATGAGAGTCCCTCTTCCCAGGTGACTCTAGCTTATGTTAAGTTGGCACAAAACTAGCCAGCACAGTCTTCATATCTATAAAGTATAAAAATGCATTTTATGCTTACTTATCCTGAATTGATTCCTTAGCACTAGATTTCCTCCAGGGAACTGAAAATTTATGTAATTATATTTTATTTTATTGTTTTTGTTTTTTTTTTTAACAATTTATTATACACTCAAGATAGTAGGAATCTTTTTAGTGTCGTAGAAAATGATATTTAATGTATTTTTCTATTTCTTTTATTTTTTGAGAATTTCATATGTGTATACTAGGCAAGATGATCATAGCTACCACTATTTCCCCACTGTAGCTCCTCCTCTCAGGTCCTCCCAGCATGCCCCCTCTCACTCAGGTCCTCCCAGCATGCCCCCTCTCACTCAGGTCCTCCCAGCATGCCTCCTCTCACTCAGGTCCTCCCAGCATGCCCCCTCTCACTCAGGTCCTCCCAGCATGCCCCCTCTCACTCAGGTCCTCCCAGCATGCCCCCTCTCACTCAGGTCCTCCCAGCATGTCCCCTCTCAACTTCAGGTCCCCTTATTATACTTAACTACCCACTAAATCCCATTATTGCTGACTGAATGGGCATGGATGAGAGGCCACGTTTGAGAGCATGGGTAACATACCAGTGGTCATACTCCAAAGAACAATGATTCTTTCTCACCCAATTGCTAGCAACTGTTCCTTAGTATGGAGTAGGTCTTATATAATTAGATTTTAACCAAAAAATAAGTTTGATATTTAGAAAACTAAAAATATTTAACAGGAAATTTACTAATGTGAGTTTAGACATTCTGTATATTCACAAATCATAATGAAATGAAATGTTTGTTATATTTATAGAAATTACAATAATTAATTTCTTTTTTAGGCCTTGATTCTTCTCTTTCTCTTCAATCAAAGAAGCAGTCACTTTTTGCCAGGCTGGAAAACATTATTGTCACAGATGTTGATCCCAAAACAGTTCATAAGAAAGTATGTAAAACTGAATGGATAGTTAGATTTTGATTGTTGCATAGAGACTCCACTTTATAAATATCTTATTTTAGAAATTAAATATATTTCAATGAAGATTATAACTTCAGGCCTTTTCTGACTTGGGCTTTGTTTTGCAAATGCTTTTCTGTGCAGAGTACATTCACGTTTCTGGTTTTTCAGGCTGTGTCTATAGTTGGAAATGAAGTTTTTCGCTTTAACTTGGATTTGTATCCGGATGCTACTGAAGGGGATTCCTACACTGACATGTCCACCGTGGATGGCGTGGTGGCACTGCACGTCGGCTGTATTCAGATTGTCTACCTGCATAAATTCCTTCTGTCACTGCTGGTAAAGTCACTGTTTATGTGGCCACATTTCCCCAGAAGCCGGAGGGCTGTGATTGCATATGTTGTAAACCTTGGGCTTTAGGCAGTGGATGTTTTGATTATGCCTGGTGTTTATGAATGAAAGTAGTAGCCAACAGCCCTCTCTAATTCTTGAAATCTAAGTCATTGAGTGACTTTTGTCTGCAATTGAAATTAGTTTTCTAGAACACACAGCAGCCAACTCTCTGAGTGCCAGAGTGTTGGAAATGTGTTCACCCCTCACATGTGCTCACTGGTGCAGCAGTGCTCAAAGTGGGGCATCGCATGACTGAGGATGGCCTTCCTCACTTCCTCCCCTTCACTAGGAGAATAGGGCTCAATTCTAAGGACCCTTGGAGGAAATTGCATTTGTTAGCAGTAGGTAGGCTTATTCAGAGATGTCCCTGCTTCTGAATGTCTCCTTTTACATATTGTCCACAGAGCTTCCTGAACAATTTCCAGGTGGCCAAAGAGGCACTGGGTGCAGCCACTGCCCAGGCTGCGGAAAAGGCGGCCACGAGTGTGAAAGATCTCGCGCAGAGGAGCTTCCGTGTTTCTGTCGATATTGACTTGAAAGCACCAGTCATTGTCATTCCTCAGTCCTCTCTCTCTACCAATGCTGTTGTGGTAGATCTTGGGCTAATTAGAGTGCACAATCAGTTCAGTCTGGTGTCTGGAGAAGATGCTGTAAATCCTCCAGTGATCGACAAAATGGAGGTGCAGCTCACGGAACTGAAACTCTCTAGGTATGCATAGCTGTGCTATGAAGCGTGTACTAATTTCTCATGGGATTTTCATACCATGTTTCTTTAACAGACCATTTTCTGATATAAAAAGTTGCAAAGAACTCTAATTTTTGGTCACCTGGAGTGTGTGTGTGTGTACATCCTTTATGTAGAGCTACCAATTTGTTTAATTTTTTCCTTACATATTTTAAAATATGTATATATTACTGTCCAAAACACTGGTTGCTAACCATTTGAGAATAGAGATTTTAGCCAAGTGTAGTGATGCATACCTTTAATTCTAGCACTTGGGAGACAGAAATAGGCGGATCTCTGTGAGTTTGAGGGCAGCCTTGTCTATACAGGACATCCAGAGCTACACAGTGAGACACTGTCTCAAAAAAAAAAAAAAAAAAAAAAAAGCAAGTGGGAGAGACTAGAATAATAGAATATACATCTTGATCCTGTGTCCCTAAATGCCTTAGCCTGTGTCTCTCAAAGTAAGGCCATTTTTCTTATGTTAACCCATGATAGGAATAGTAGTTTCTAGAAATTAATATTGGCATGCTGTGTTACGTGGATCAGTATTGAGGTGGCGTCAGTTATTGCGGTGATGGTCACTATAGTAAGCCCCTCTGCCTGGTCCCTCTCCCCACCCCTGGAATCACACATGGCGTTAGTTTGGGCCCTCTGCTGTTGAAGTGGTTTCTACAGTAGCAGATCTTCACTTGTAACAGCCCTTCAGCCGTGCTGCATGAGCTTGATGCTCTGGCTGTCCTGGTGACTCATGACTTGAGTGAGCTTACACATTTTGTTAGCTGTGTAAGTAATACTGTGTCCTCAGTACTCATGCTATGTGTCATGTGAAGACATAAAAAGATTTAAAAATGATTTTCATCACACCAAAGGTGATTTAATTATTCAAAATAAAAAAAAAAAAAGAAAGACAGTTGTAGGTCAAGAAGAGAACCCCCATGGGAACTTTCTGGAATGCCTTAGCAATGGCTGCACTTTCTGATTTCCTGTGCTGCTGCTCCCTCACTGTTGTTTCTTTGGTCTCAGCACCAACAAATACACTGCTGTCCTCTGCCTAACCACAAGCATGTACTCAGAGGAAGGCACTGTCAGTGACAGGGTCATTGTGAGCATCTCAGTGTGATTGTCATCAGCCTAGATCAGTTCTTCTGGAAGTCTCGATGCAGTCAACACACACAATACATGTGACACAGATGAGTGGGTTATGAGTATTAGATGATATTCTTTTTATGGTGGAATTTTCTTACGAGTAGGAAGAAGAGAGTTTAAAATTGTAGGAAATATAATCAATGTGGAAACAGCTGATGGGGTCATTTACCATCTTGTGAAACGTTAAGTACTCTACCTAATTGCCTGAACATTCTATGTACAACCGGGTAGAATTGTCTGCATGTTATGTGTCCGCTGGGTACTCTGATAGGTGTGCTTATACCAATTTCTCCACAAACACAGGAGTAAATGTATTGCAGAATGACTTTGTGAAAGGCACTTGGTCCCCAGGCAGTAGAACCTTTTCTGCTCCGTCATTTTAGCAGAACGCTCAGATGACTGAAGGACTGTAATGTGACACAAACTATATTATTCCTAGCATGATGAATTTGATTATTTCTTGTATATCTGCAGCATTATGAATTTAAAACAAACAAAAAACCAAAACAACCTTTAGCTCAGTTCTCCTTTTGATGATTTTAAGAAAAAGAAGTCTTAAAAAAAATTTTTTTAAGGGGGCCAAGGCGTATATGCCTTTAAAGGTGGTGTATGCCTTTAAATCTAGCACTCGGGAGGTAGAGGCAGGATGATCTCTGATTTGAGGCTAGCCTGGTCTCTAAAGGGATTTCCAGTATAGACAGGGCTACACACACACACACACACACACACACACACACACACACACACACACAAATCCTCTTGTCTTGAAACAAAACATTTTCTTAATTGCTCAATCATACATTATAATCTGTCTCTCCTAGTGGATTATAGGTTAATTTCTCTCCTAGAGGATTATAGGTTAATTATTACCTCAACTTTCAAACCCCTGAAGCCACGCTGTTATAAACTAGTATCTAGAGCATCAGATAGCGCTTGGCACTCTACTTGATGTTATAGTTCGTTGCCCTGTGTGACAGCCAGGGATTATACCCTCTCTCCTTTTTACTAGGACAGCAATCCAGCCAGGCGCTTCCCATCCTGATATTCAGCTGTTGCACCCAATTAACTTGGAGTTTTTTGTAAATCGGAATCTAGCTGCAAATTGGTACCATAAGGTGCCTGTTGTAGAAATTAAAGGGCGTCTTGATTCAATGAATGTAAGTACATGCATGAAAATAACTTTACTGTTGGCATTTCAACCCTGAAAGCTTTCTCAGATGCACAAGGAAAGTGCAGGTTATTTACTGAATAGTGAAAGAAACATTTTAGTGAAACTTTGTCCAGCAAAGTTTCCAGTAGAAGTTAATATTCAGTTAAGTATTCTTAACTTTTAAATCTGCTACACACCCTTTGCAGAAATCTGTGTACAAATTACTTAATTGTCATAGTGTCTCTCATAATGTGTATTATTTACACACTTCTTTTTCAGGAGATCAAAATATGCCCAAGGTAACTATTGTATTTTTTAAAGAGTGATAGTTTCCAGAATTTGTTATTTAAAAAATGGTTTAGATTTCTTTAAGTACAGTTCACTTTTATTGGCTGGTTTAAAAACCAGCCAATAGGGGTAACATTGATCTGCAAAGACTGTTATTTCTATGTTTTAACGTTTTATTTGCAGAAGTAAAAGTGAAGCAAGTAGTAAGTCCTCAGGTGCTGATCTGGTCATGTCTCAGTTACTGTTAAGATTATTCTGTTTTATTACTGAGAATCTGTTTTCTATATTGTAGTTCTTTCATTTTAAAATGTTTTTTTTTGTTTATTTCACTTTGCTTATTTTTTATTTCACAGGTTAGTCTAAATCAAGATGATCTTAATCTTCTGTTTAGAATATTGGCAGAAAATCTTGGTGAAGCCACTGAAGACTTGGATAAAGGGAAACCTAGAATACAAGAGATAGGTGAGAGGCCGATGGCAGTGATGCATACACACATCTCTCTGTAGTTCAGTACGCATCGAATCTTGTTTTCAGGCTTAAAGGTGTTTGTTTGTTTGCCACAGTAGGGACTGAACCAGGGTCTTGCCTGTGTTGTGGTGCACACTGTAATATCGAGTTACATCCCTAGCCTGAGACACAGTAAACATGGATTGAACAAATACATATTTACAAATTGTGACTTGTTTTACCAAGAAAAATAACAAGATGTTGTTGAATTCAAGCATGACTCAAACGTATTACCTCTTTGTAGCTAAGCAGACAGTTAACATTCAGCCTGTTTCCAAGCCACTTGCACTGGGAGATCATTAAGAATGGTGGCCATTACCCAGTGTTGGATCTCTTTAAAAAGTCTTAATTTGTATATTAAAAAACAATTGAAGAATGCTAGGCTGTGGCATTGTATTCTATCTGATATTTAAATAAGACGGGGTAAAGTGTAAGAATTTAAATTATTAATATTTATCACTCTCCAAAGATAGAAGAAAGTATATTAAAATAGAAACAGCAAAAAGTTTAAATGATTAGTTATGGCCACTTTTACTTAATAGTTATTAATGTTTAAAGCCATATTATGTATGAATAACATGCACATGTGTATGCATACATAACGAATATATATGCACACAGGATGTACCCTTGTTCCTGTCTAACTAGTGGTGGCACCTGTGTGTGTGCTCACTGCCCTTGCTGATGCTTTCCTAAGCTGACAGTCGGAGTTGTATATACTTCATACCCATGTTTGTGCTGTGTGCTGACCTCCCTCAGTGCTTTTAAGGATTTCCTGCCGTTACGTTCTGTTGAAGAATCATCATTTTTAGCAAGCTTCTTTAGAGAGAGATTCAGGTTAAGTTTTTCACTCTTACCCATGTTGCACTGAAATGTCCCTTGTTAACTACTTTGCATGCATATCTGTCATGTCTCACCAGTGAGAGGGTGTATAATCTTTATTAATAGAACTCATATCTCACTAACAGCTAAGTAAACACAGGTTTTAATAAATTAACTTAAAATTTAAAACTTAATTGAGGATTCCATACATGGATATAATATGTTCTGGTTAATTTAAAATTTTATAGATTTAGAGGAACTTGTACTTTGTATCCTGTCATGTTGATTCCTGTATCTTTCTAATAGGTTTATTGATTTTCTGAAACTTTTGCCCATTGGCTGAGTGAAAATTAGTTCACTGTATATTTTCACTTTTTTTTTTTTTTTTTTTTTGTATAGGAGTCTAAGCATATACCTCTAAGTGTTCACCTCAGAATCACCTGCATACTCACTTATGAGCAAGATACGGCTTGTTCCTCAACACCCTTCTCCCTGGGTCCTGCTGCTAGGACAGACCCTGCCTACCCCTGACGCACTCAGAGCTAACTGGTCTTCTGACCTTGATACTCAGTGCTTAATCTTGCTTTTTCATGAATTTTTTATGAATGGAGCCATGGGTTTGCTCTTTGATGTTTGGCTTCTTTTCTGTGATTCATGAGATTCATTTAGGTGGTTTCTGTGCTGGTCTTTTCTCCAGGGGTCCCTGTCTCTGTCTGTGAGGCTGGAATCACAAGTGAGCCTGTGCAACACTCAGCTCTTACTCAGTTCTCAGGAATCCAAACTTTTATCCTCTTGCTTGCATGGCAGGTGCTCTAGCCACTGAACAATCTCCACAGCCCTGTACTGTGGTTTTCATTTGGTCCTCATTACTAACAAAGTAAACTATTTTATATATACCTTTTGACTTCTTGAATATCCTCTTTTGTGACTGTCTAAACCTGTTAACAATTATTTTTGTTTGATGCAGTTCTGGAGTAAGATGATAGATGTATTGCCTTCCTAAGGGCATTAGGGAGCAGTGTGATTTTTCTAAGTGGGTTTCTGGTATACGTTATACTGCAGGGCTTTGGTGAATTGGTGGTCAGGATGATGTTATCTGCAATACTGTAGTGACAGTTGTATAGTTGATAGTGAAAGCTGTCAAGTCAGACTGATGGACTTGGATTGGCTCTTGCATGTGACACTAAGCAAGGCTCCAAATTTATCTAAAAAATTATCGTGCTCATTTGTGAGTGAGTTGGGGGTGATGACGTCCCAGAAGAGCGGTTTAAGACAGTCTATGCATAGCTTATCACAAAGTGTCTGGAATATGTTACAAATATAACAAATGCTAGCTTTATTATTTGTGTGTTATAGGTTAGGAAACACTTATTGCACACCACGGTATGTGTTTCAGAACAGCATCAGCCATGGAGCCTTTCTTTCCCTTCCTAGACTGGAATGCATGGCCCCTTTGTCTTTCTTAGCCTTGGCTCTGATTATCCCCCTCATGCCTTAGCCATTCTACAGTCTGCTCTGTTTGGAGACCCTGCCATGTGCTCTCTCTTTTGCCTGTATGGTTTTCATTCTTACTTTTAAAAAGGTGGGCTGTCCTTTCTGTGGAGGACTTCTCCTGCTCCATGTGGGTAATTAATCTGTATTAATATGTCTTCACCTCCTTGTCTTCTCTCTGTGCATTTGATGTCCAACCCATTACCACTTGCCTGCTTCTTGTGAGTAGTGGTTGGCTTGATCCTTTGATCTGACTTTTACTGTGTCTGTCTCTTTTACTAAACTATGAGCTTTCCAAGGTTGAGAGCTGATATGAATTTGTGGATCTTCAGGTGCTCATATATGTTTGCAGCAAGTATTTGTGAAAGAAATGAAAGAACAGAAGCACATGTTTCTCTTTAACACCTGTAGGTGAAACTAAAGCATGCAGAGAAGTCTCTACGCCACAGGGTGTGCATACCACACAAGGTGTGCCAGCAGCCAGAGTGGAAGAGGCCAGACCTGTAGACATCATTAATGTACTGTTGAACTTTGAAATTAAAGAGGTGTGTAATTTTATCACATTTTATAAAGTAAGGTGAATAGATTATGGGTATTTCTAGTAGGCTAAATTTGTAGGTAATTGATATATATGAAGAAAAACCCTTAGACTATTAATGTTAATACATTTGAGAATTTATTAAGAACCTGTTACATTTTAGGGATCTAGGGTTTTTTTTTTTTTTTTTTTTTTTTTTTTTTTTTTTTTTTTTTTTTGAGAGAAATGGAAGCACTTCATGTAACTTGGTTTTTAGTCATTATAGGATGTTAGAATGTGGCTTGCTTTGGATTTTCATGTAAGAAGGGCAAGAGAGGTAAATAGAGGAATCTTTTGTAAATAAATGTTAGAAACTCTTCATAGAATAAAGCACAGATCATATACATTTACAAATGTTATCTTATTTCAGTATAGATTTTCTTCTTTCTTTATCTATAAAACAGCTCTGCAGTGTGTGTGCCAGAGCCAAGGATAAGTTAGAAAATATGTAGGCTCTAACTACAGTGGTGTTATTCATAAAAATATGTTCAGGATAGGCTACTTTCAGAGCCTGTGGTATAGATGGTAGTGACCGGGCATCTGAGCAGGCAGAGAGGGTTAGGAAAGGTTTCTGAGAGGAAATGACATTTGAATGGAGTTTGTAAAGTAAAGTAAATAAATAGTTTAAGAGAATGGAATGAAGAAAGGGCCAGTTAGACAGAAAGGATGGGCATAGGTAGAAAGGGATGGGCATAGAAATACGTATGTTCTTTTCCTAGAATTTATTATAGGTGCTGTGACAGTTCCACCCCTGCAGACCTGGTTGAGCTAGAGGGGAGGGATTTGTGCCTGCTAGATGGATATTTAGCGTTATGCTGTTACTGTATACAGGGAGCTGCTAACTGGTGGGTAGAGACAGGAGTGCTCACATGAACTATTGTGCTCAGGATAGCACCAAAGGTTAAGAAGCCTTGCCTAGAGGTTAGTGTAAAAACAACAGAATTTCAGACAGAAGCTGCTCATCAATTAGGACTTCGAGGATTGGACCACTACCTGCCTCCCTTCTGGCTGCTCTACCATTGCACCATTTTATTTTATTTTTATTTATTTTATTTTATTTTTGGTACTTCACCTTTGAAGGTCAGTAGAAAACAGTGGTGGTATCTCAAATGTGTGTAATGTAAATAATGACAGACATTTTTCAGGCTCAGAATATCTTTTTTTTTGTGTGTGAATTTCTTTATTTCTCTTCATGTAGCTACCAGTTCTTACTGACACTATACAGTAGTGCAGCAGTTTGTGACAATCCATGCTTATTCTTTTAGGTTGTGGTTACTTTGATGAAAAAGGCAGAAAAGAAAGGAAGCCCCTTACATGAACTAAAGATCCTGCATCTTGGGATGGAAGCTAAAGTAAAAGCCCATGACATGACTGCTGAAGCATACCTAAGAAAAATCACCATGCGGTGTTTCAACTTCCCTGGTAAGTGTGCAGGTCCATCTGTGGAAAGACAATGCAGGTCCTAAAACCAACATAAACACAGGGCTCATTTCTGCATACTATGTACTTCTGTGTACTATGTGTATTCCTTACATATCCAGGTATCGGTCATGCTGTAATAAATCTTACCTACATGATTGTAGTGACATTAAGAAGTCACATACCAAAGCCCAAAGTCCTCTTTTGAATACTTAATTCATTAGGAAGCCTAACTTTTAGTTACAAATCACATGAATGTTAAGGTCTGTTTTAAATTACATTAATGTGTGCTTGCAAAAAGTAAACGTTAAACAAAATGTAAATATATAGAAGGAGACGTTTAGCCTCAACTTCTGGTCTCACTTCCTCCCAAGTGACTATGAAGCTGTAGTTTAATGAACATCATGGATTTTTAAAATTCACTGTCTAAATCTGAGACTATCTGAATTTCATAGTTCTTATTTGTTTAAGCTTTTAAAGGACTCTGTAGAGCATTTTTGAGAAGATAAACTTGTGTTGGGAATAATCCATTCTTATATTTTATAGCTTCTATTTCTTCTGTTCCTGTTTGTTCACACAAGGATAATACCTGTAGTACTCTGTGTGAGAGAGATTATTGACTAGAGCTGTTTAGATTTGTTAATTTTGTGGTCTTTGATTTTTCTTTCTAGTTTTTCAGAGTGATGTGATTGGTAGATAGTATAATACACTTGCCTGTATTATATACAGTTCTCTGATGAGCATTTCTCTGTAACTGGCTGGGTCTGTTTTATAAGATGTTTGAAGTGCTGAAGTGATGATGCAGATCCGACTTGTCTTTTCCCTTCCAGATTCTAAAGGCGAGCCTCTGCACATAGTCAACACCTCTGATGTGTCTGATGGAACCCTCCTGAAAATGCTGTTCATCAAGGTGTCTGTTCTAGTTTCTTCTGTTGCTGTGATAAATATCCTGACAGAAAGTCAGTTTAGTGGAGGAAGGGATATATCACCTTATAATTCCAGGCAACTGTCTATCATTGTGGGTAAATTAGGACAGGAACTTCAAACACTCAGTGACATCACACATCACCGTCAAGAGCAGAGAGAGATGAACACATATGTGTTTCCTGCTTGTTTGTGCCCAGCTCTTTCTCTACTATTATACCATTAAAGACCCCTTGTTAGGGAATAGTGTAGCCCACAGTGGGTTGGGTCTTCCCATATCAGTTACCTGAAGAAAACTTTTTAAAGACATGTCCACAGGCCAGCCCAATGTAGACAACCTACATTGAGACTTTGCTTTCCAGATGACTCTAGGTTTTGTGAATTTGACAATTAAAGCTAAGCATCACAGAATCTCATTTCATTTCTGGGATTAATATTTAAATATATGAAATTACTTATTTTCCTCTCAGACTTGGCATTTGAATTCTTCTCTAAGTTTTTCAGTCCTAGTTGGTTGATGATGAATTATAGAATATAATCTTATATATATCAAAATCCTTTATAGTCCATTAACCTAATGAGCTTCCCTGGGGAGTTGAATAAACAGGAGTGAACATCAAAGCTGAGCCATGTCCCGAAGCAAGCTGTGCTATAAATTAAGTAGCAGCAGTTTCCACGTTTGGATGGGCCTGCCCAATTATATGCACGGACATCTTCTTCGGAGTAGACTAAGGAACCTGAGATCTTGCATCTCCAGTATGTAGAGCATATTAATGTGGTCAGTTTTGGGGCCATATTCTTATTTGCCCATAAGGAACATCCTTGTTGGTTCTTAGCATACTTAGGTTGTAAAATATGTGTTTTCAATGTGTGAAATTTTAGTGGTTTTAACTAAGTGGTTTAATTATCAATTGCTTATAGGCAGACAGTGATGGACCAGACTTTAAGACCATTCATGATAACACCAAACAGAAGCTGAAGGTAAGGCTTTTGTCATTCATCTTAAGACTAGGTTCTTGAGATCTAATGGAGATTGATGTCACTTTCAGTTGTAAGATGTAGGATCTAACATTAGAATCGGAGGCAGTAGTAATAGATGTAAAATTAGTGCATAGAGAATTGAAGTAAAGCTCTTGTCAAAACTTGTTTCTGAAAAGATTGTTTTAAAATGTGAAGGAAAAATTATTTGTGGAATATACAAATGCCTTTATTTTTCAGGAATTTTTTTACTTTAGTGTAACATAGTTATTTGGGCTGATGTTGCTGGCAGCACTGAACATTTGAATTCTGTGTTGGCTTTAGGGTTAGAGTAAGATTAAGGATGAGGATAGTGCACAGTCTAGTATAGACACACAGTCCATGTGGGCGTACATAGTCAGTGTAGGAAGACTCCTGTGTCTTCATTTAAGACTCTTCAAGCTTGGTTGAGATTAGAATTAATGTCTTCACTGGGAGCGGGCAAAACATTGGGTTATTGCCTGGTAAAGACTGACATATAATAGTAATGAAAAGGATTAAAATGATTCTAGTAATTCATTCTTAATTGTTTAGAAAGGGTCAGACTATTCTTGTGTTAGTCACATACATTGAAACTCAACCCAATGGTGTGACTGTGACCCCAGTGCCATCATGACCACTGTCCCCCCAGTGGTGTGACTGTCTCCCAGTGGCATGACCACCATCTCCCCCCAACTCCCAGTGGCATGACTGACCCTCAGTGGCATGACTGTATCCCCATCAGCATGACTGGTCCCACAATGGTTGAATATCCCTGAAGTTCTTGTTTCTGGTGTTCATTGTCTTAGGTTTCGTTTTCGTCCTTGGACTTGATGCTTCATTTGGAAGCTTTACTTTCCCTCATGGATTTTTTGTCATCTGCTGTTCCATCCTCTGACTCTTCCTCCTCTGAGAAGGAATCTGAGCTAAAGCCACTTGCTGGGGAATCCAGAAGTCTTGCCATCAAAGCCGGTATCAGTTTCTCCTATGTGCTCTCATAGAATAACTCCTATTTGCAGCTAGGATAAATGTCCACACCTCGATGAACACAGTGTCTAACAGATGAGGGTGGCTTCAGAAGAAAGCAGCTTCCGTTCTTCCAGGATTGCATGCCAGCTTATTAACATTTAGTAATCATGTGCTTCCAGTGGATTTCACTCTCTGGCTCTTACATGAGATAGAATTTGTAGATTCTTACCATTGATGCGTCTTTCAGCTTCCTGTCTAGTAACAGTGAGAAGGTAAGAAGTTAAAACATGGTGGCTGTCACGCTCAGTCACAGAGGCCCTTTTCAGTCAGTGCTGCTGTGCCCAGCAGCTGAGTCCTTTCGGGGCACCAGCCTGACCTCTGATCTCAGCCTGACCTCTGATCTCAGCCTGACCTCTGACCTCTTGTCTCTTTCAGTCACACATAGAACTTGCTCTATGTTCACCACATACATTACTTGTATTTTGAAATTTGGATATAAAATACTGAATGAATGAAGGACATGTACTTGATTTTTAATTCAAACATTTAATTACTTTTAAAAATTATAGACATTTCTGATTATTCCCAGCTTGCATCATATCTATATTACTGATATCTTAAGTATAAAATTTTTAGCCCTAAAATTTTTCAGTCTGATACAAGGATCTGAACTTTTAAAACTATAGAAAAAATAATGTCTTTAGAAGCATAATTCTGCCTTCTTTGTTGTTTTGACAGTGTCTTGCTGTGTATCCCAAGCTAGGCTCAAACTCTTGCTCTTCCGGCCTCAGCCTCCTAAATGGGAGGAATTCCTACTTCTTTATCATAATGTGCTTAACAAGCTAGGATCTTTAAGAGAGAGTTTTCTTAGCATTTTCATCTCTTTATAACATATGCATACACCATTCATAGCTCGTCTGAGTGAACGCAAGGCCAGTGTTCAAGCTACAGTCAATGTCCAGGCAACCTTAGCCCAACTGAACTGTTCTCTGGTTTTACTGCACAACTTGACTTTATGGTTTCTTTATCCTGTATCAGATACCGAAACAGCAAGTAGCCTATACTGTTAGGATTAAAACTTGAGAGCCCCAATGCTTTCTGTTTATAGGAAAGTTCTGTTTCCTGCATGTAAGACAGAGTCATGGGAAAGCATATTCTAAATAAATTAGTAAGGACCTAAAAAAAAAAAATTAAACCCATTTAATGGTGATTTTTTTTTCTCTTCTTTCCTTTATTTGGTTATTTTGAAATAACATCTTGCTGAGTAGCCCAGACTGGCTTGAGTTCACTGTATAGCTCAGGCTAGCCTCAAACTCATGTAATCCTTCCACTTTAGCCTCTTGAATGTGGGATTTTCTAATATTCTCAGTTTGACTATTTTCTTGTATACACATTTTTTGGTGATTTTTTAAAATAAACTTTAACACATTATGTGCTTTTCTTAATGACCCTGTTGTAGAATTACTTAAGGATCCATGGCATATAATCTAAAGAAACCGAGTTTTTTTTTTTTTTCATTAAAGAACATGTAAAGAACATAAATAATACAGAAATAATATGAATTTCACTGACTGCTTATCTCAATTTTCACAAATTATTCTTTGATCTAGTATGTGATGTGGTTAATTAAAATGTTTGTACTGACCCGTTTCTAGACTCTAATTTAGAGGGTTTCCTCTTTTCCCCTGGGAGACACAAACAGCTTCAGGAGCATGGTCACCTAGTGAGCGGTGTCATCAAGGTGTTGTGGTTGCCCTTATTCATGACTGAAGGGCATTCTTAATGCTAGGTTTTAACTGAGTGGCAAAATCCATATTCATATTGCCTTAACAGAGACGTCAGCGGTTCCTTTTGTACATTATATGATTTTTATTGGTGAGCTATACTGTTTTCTCATCTTTGTGCATCACACAACGCTGACCTCTGGTTTCCAATGCTTTTCAGTGCCCAGCTCTTATGAGGGTGACATGTTTGATTTGAAGGTCACAGCTGAATTAAATGCCTTTAACATCTTCATTTGTGATCAGAAGAGTAACATAGCGGAAATTAAAATACATGGCAAGTAATTCTTTTTACATTGTATATTGGAAAGATGGCTGGATTCGTTTGTATTGAAAATGTATGCGAGCTTTGAACAAATGTGCTTTGAAGCTTGTTATGGTTTATTCCTGACTTGAGATATTCATTATCCATTTAAAAAATTTCAGATTACATCTGAAGCATAAGGTTTATATTGTGGTTTCCTTTTCAGAATAAGAGAACTTTAGACTTAGGTGAGTATCATAGTAACTCTCAGGGTAAAAATAGAAGTCATTATTCTTTGTTTTCCCTTGCGTTTTGAACATATATAGATTAGCAAAATTAATTTGTAAAAGACATTTTAAACTTTTTGTGAGTTGAGACTTCAGCCTCAGGTTATACAGTAAGTTCTTAGAAGTATGGTATGGCTCAGACCTTGAAGCTAACCACAGGCTAATGTTGAGCATTTTAATTTAGCTTTCTGTTCCTTACTTCCCCCCGTAAAGATTGGTGTGAGGGTGATGTTTATATATTTATTTGTGTGTGAACAAATGCATCTGATGTTATAAGCAGCTTCAGAAGTTTGAAACGTCAGCCGTATTCAACAGACACTACCAAGTCTTAGTTGTAGGCAATCTCCTGTCTGTGATATAATGAGCATGGCAAATTTCTGACTTTAGAAGATTAGGCCATAGATATAAATTATTGTAGGAATAATTCTAAGCTGTAAGGGGACGCTCATTTATTTCAGTTTTAAAAACACATGTTTATGAAGTGCATTGGAAAATACTAAGTCTCCCCAAGGGAGTGGCTCTGGTCCAACCAATGTATAGCATAATGTTTTTAGAGAGTATGTCACTAATTTATCTAAAATATTCTGGTTTTATTTTTAAATTTTTTCAAGTGTTATGTATGAGGAGTATGCTGACTTAAAAGTACTTCAGCCTTTTTTGGATACCACATACATGGGAGGTGATTGTGTTAACATGTTCCATAGTAATTCTTATTTATCTTGTATTTCAGTTGCATGTTAGTGCATTTAAGCTTACTTACATAAAAGGAAATATCTGTAAATGGTGTCTCTTCTGTAGGAATGGATGCCTCTATTTCTGTGAAGCCGAAGCAGTCTGATGTGTTTGCCAGACTTAGGAATATCATAGTTATGAATGTTGATTCACTGTCCATTCACAAAAAGGTAATCACAAAACTGATTTCTGTGTTGAAGTGTGGCTTTTGGGGACCAGATGCCACTACACATTTGATATTTGTCCAACATGTTGGGGGCATATTGGGGTTGTGGACAAAGATGGGGGGTCATGTGTAATGATTTGGAAAAGTAATTCCTGGGAAGCTCGGTGGTAGATTGGTACTTTATTAATGAGGTGACATTTATAGAAATGGAGAGTATTGAATGATGTTGAGTTTCCATGTGGCTTTTTCACCTGTCAGGCTCCTGTGGTCAGGAAGTGTTCTGAGGGTCTAGAGAGTACGGGTCTATAGCTCTGACATAATAACCAATTGTCTTGCAATGTCAGGCCGTCTCTATTTTGGGAGATGAAGTCTTCCGGTTCCAGATGAGTCTATATCCAGATGCCACAGAAGGAGAGAATTATAGAGATATGTCTAAAGTGGATGGCAGACTTAGTCTCAAAGTGGGCTGTATTCAGATTGTCTATGTTCATAAATTCTTTATGTCTCTCTTGGTAAGTTCATTTCTACTTGTTTTTATTTCTCACTAAGTATAAATATTGTGGCTATGTATCTGAACCAAGACAGTTAAATTTTCACTACTAGGGCTTGTTTGTTAGCCTCTCATCACTGACAAAATGCCTGAGATAAATAGCTCAAAACAGGAAAAGACTTATTTGGACTTGAAGATTAATAAAGAGTTTTTCCTCCTTTGCTTGGCTTTCTTGTTTTAGGGTTTGAGATGAGGGAGACCATTCGGAAGGAGGGCATGTGCTAGGCAGGACTGGTGACCTCATGGATGCCGGGAAACAGAGAGGAGAGACTGAGCCAGGTCTCAGTGTCCTCATATAGAGCATGCTCCCAGTGACTACGCTTCCTTCCACCAGGCCCTCCTTTCGAATGGTCATGGTGCTGGTGCTGTCAGTTGTGTTGCAGCCTGGTAGCCCGATCCTCAGTACAGGTTCCTTGACAAGCATTTAAGATTCAGACATAATGAAGGGCTGTGCAAACACCCGAACTCTGAACAGAACGCTCTAATTAAGTAAATCGTTTAAATGCTGGGAAAGCAAATGGCAGTTGTTTCTTAAAATTACTTATGTGTGTGAGTACACATGAATGATATGTGTGGGCATGCATGCCACAGCATCCTGTTTGCTGGCCAGAGGACAACACTGTGGAGTCGGTTTTCTTCTTCTAACTTTCATGGGTTACAGGGTTCAAATTCACATTGCCAGGCTTGGGCAGTAAGCACCTTTACCAGTTGAGAATCATGTTGCTGGCCCCAAACTGCAAGCTTTAGTCATTGTTTCGAATATAAAATCTGTAATTCTCTAACATTTTCATAGTACTTTTAAAGTACTTTTTGCTATTTTATTTTTATTTATGTATGTACACAAACACATACACAGGTATGTACTGTTTGGTTTTTAGTACTTGGTTTTTAATACACAGGATCTCATATAGCCCAGACTGGCTTTAAGTTCATTGTGTAGCCTAGGATGACCTTGAATTCCTGATCCTTCTGCTTCTGCTTTCCAAGTGCTGAGAACTAAAGGTTTGCATCACCATACTTAGCTATTATTTTATGTAGTTTATTGTTTGTATGATTTGATATTGTAATTTAGGGCTTTTCAATATTAGTTGTTTGGCAGAATGCCTAAAAGTCATATTGAAACTTAGTTTTGACAATATTTGTGATAAACAAGGCCACAAAATTCTTATTTTTACTGGGTCCTTACAAATCTTGGTCTGAAGAGTTTAAACCTGCCAGTTTGTGAGCTTACTGTTCATCCATTTAGACCTAAACCATCATGTTTGTGTTTTTAGAATGTATGTATCTTGGGGTATTGAGAGAGATGAAGTCACTCTGTATGATTAATGGATACGTGCTAAGAAGATTGGTTTTAGATTCTTCATTTGGAAAACCCTTCATTTTCAGTTGAAATGGAGGTGAAGTGTGTCTTAACCACAAATAACTTTTGACTCCTGTTAATGATTGCAAGGTGATAGACAGCTATATTTGCATATCTGTAGTACATTACAAAAATCTTCACGAGCGAGCTGCTAAGGCATCACTGAAAACAAGTTCTGTTCTTGCAACCTGAAAGTACAGAGTGGAGTCTGCTTTGCAATAGAGTGCTGTCCAATATCCTATCATTTAAATTTCGATTTTAGGTGCCTGGTTATTCTGAGGAGAATGGTGTTTAAGTCATAAATCACGTTCCTCTCTGTGCGCTCTTCATTGAGCTTCCCTTTCATTTCCTTGGGAGACTCTGTCTACCTGTCATTCTCTCCTAACAGAGCTTCCTCAACAATTTCCAAGCTGCTAAGGAAGCCTTGAGCACCGCCACAGTCCAGGCTGCAGAGAAAGCTGCATCCAGTGTGAAGGACCTG
The DNA here is from genome assembly GCF_011762505.2 of Arvicanthis niloticus. NCBI lineage: Eukaryota > Metazoa > Chordata > Mammalia > Rodentia > Muridae > Arvicanthis > Arvicanthis niloticus. The sequence continues at coordinate 13,914,332 of NC_133435.1, forward strand.
GCCCAGAAGAGCTTCCGTCTCCTGATGGACATCGACTTGAAAGCACCTGTCATCACTATTCCCCAGTCTTCTGTGTCACCTAATGTCATTATAGCGGATCTAGGCTTGATTAGAGTTGAGAATAAGTTTAGCTTGGTTTCTGTGGAGCAGCTCGCTCTTCCCCCAGTGGCCGACAAGATGAGCGTCCAGCTTACTCAGCTGAAGCTATCCAGGTACATGTGTGTTGTGGGGCTGTTTGTTGATTTTCTGTTCATTGCCATACAATTTTTTTCACCTGAAGTAACTACTGTGATGATTCATAACTCTCACCTTTGTTTATTCTAATCAGGAGACTTTGACTACTGCTTTCCGGCCAGCGGTTAATAGCAGTGTGCTTTGTAGGGCCTGTGCTTTGTCTTAATTTTATAGTGTGGTTATTCTTTGCATTCTTTAAAAAATGCTTATAAAATTAAATTTTCCTAATGGAAAATGGGGACGGTCCACATGCCTCTTTTCCCACCCATTCAGGATGCTGAGGTGAGTGGGGCATGAGCTCACAAGTCTGAGATGAGCTTAGTCAACACAATGAGGTGTGATGTCAAGATGTGAGCTCTAGTGTGCTCAGTAACGCTTGCTTTTCTTAGCCTAACTTCCACATAGCTGTTTATTTCTCTTTGTGGGAGAGACCTTCCTGGTTTGTAGTACAATTTAAGATAATCACTCCTAAACCTTGTTACATTTAGTTTTCAGTTACGCATTGCATCCCAGAGTCCCTGAATCACAGAGGGAAGCCTTGGTACTATTGAGGAGCAATACTTACTTGGTTATGTGAAGGTTTTTTGGCAGAGAGACTAGAAATGGCTCTTGTTATATGGTCAGTAACTTGTAGACTTGATATGTTTTTTTCCTTGAGTCTGGAGAAATAACAATGCCACATTAAGGGATAAATGCACAGTGATTTTCTTACGATTCAGTTTTGGCAAGGTATGGCCTTTGCTTACACAACATTGTCTTGGTGACAGTAGACATATTCTTCAGACCTGATTCAAAGTTTATCTGAGTTTATTGTTTTTAGTAGTTCTGCATATAAATCTGATCTAGAAACATGTTCTAAAATAATTCTGATCACAATTTTTTTTAAGTGTTTAGGAAGTGTTATAAAGGCATTTGGAACATGGCAGTGCTCGTTTTAAGTAAATTTAAAAGTACGTAGATATTTATAAAAATCTTTGTTTTTTTTTGTTTTTTTTTTCAGAACTGTTTTACAGGCTGACTCACCTCAGCATGACATTGAAATCTTAAAACCGGTGAACATGCTTTTGTCCATACAGCGGAATTTGTCGGCAGCATGGTACACACAGATTCCAGGCATGGAGATAAAAGGAAAACTTAAGCCTATGCAGGTGAGTCTGCAAACTGTGGGAAGTGCAGGTAGGCTTGCCTTGCTGGCAGCGTAGTTCTGGTGTGTCTGAAAACCAGCAGTGAGGCTGTCCTTGTCTCACACTGTCCCTTATTCCACTTTATTTAGGCATTTGGTAAAAGCAGGATGTGGCTTGTGGGGATCTACTGAAAATATCTTGCTTAATTTGGAAAATTCGAATAATTTCTCAATGTAGTGAAATTGTCAGGGAATTAAAAGTGAGGCTTAGATACTATATTCAAAAGAAAAGCATTCTCTCTAGGTTTAGGGATATTTATTGATGCATGATTTGCATGTATTGAGGCACAACAGCTTGGGTAGTATTACAGTGTATAGGGATCCTTTTCATTTAGAGATAGTTACTTGAGTAGGCATGTGCATTTATTTGGGAAGTAGCAGTATTTTCAGAGGTATAATTTGGGTCTGTCTGGGTTTCTGAGGTCAAGTGTTAAACTAGGAAAAATATCAGAAGATGTCTCCAGCAGTGTGTTTCCAATAGATTACTTGGACAGTTCTTAGAAACCTTGGGGTCACCTCTCAACATTGTCCTCCAGATATATGGAAGGGCAATAGGTGATGCAGTTTCTCAAGTTGGCTAGTCTGTAGGCAGGTCTGTCACCTTGAGTAACATCACAAGTAGGAATGAACACCCAAGGAAGTTTTAAAGTAGATGCCACATTTGTTATCAGAGGGCTGGGCTTGGGATAAGCAAAAGGTTCTTGGCTATTACCCGGTGCTTCGTGTCCCCTGTCATCATACAGGCAGGAAGTTAGACAGTGCTTGAAGAGTATGCATGTGTTTTGTATGTACTGTTGTGTGTGCCGTGGGGAGGGACGGTTGAACAAGAAGGATGAGAAGCTTCAAAGCAAAGCTTGAACTAATGAATCTTAAGAGCCTTTGGCAGTCCCATTCAGTCTGGATGCTTCACGTTGTTCAAAGGTGTTATTATTAACACCTTTTTGTTAAAGATAAAAAAGACCTTCATTAAAGAAGCTTAGAAACTTGGCTCACACAGAGCTTAAGGCATAGAGCTGATACAGATCTGTCTTGAGGTTTTTATTCTTTCTTTTCATCTCATCCTTTTGTAAACGGTGAAAGAGAGATGCTGCCTTCCTGGTATGCATGGCAGCTTTAGAAAGTACTCAGTATTTGGGTGAGATATGACTACAAGAGGTACTATTGCTTGCTAAGATAAACAGAGATTTTGTGTAGATCCAGTTGTGTCTGTGCTGAGAACAGAGCTGCAGACCATGAGGACATCTCAGTTCTAGTAGAGGTCAGAAACTGAATTGAGCTTGGAGGGAAGCACACCATAGCAAAGACACTGGTACCAGGTGAAATGAGAGAGGGGCAGGATCGAGACTGGAGTGAGGCCTAGGAAATCATGGTGTGGTCCCAGCTCAGGCAGGAAGGGCATTGGCTTCCAGAGGATCTAGCCGCACTGGAGACATGTCTCTATTGATCCTGTAGTCTCAGCATACGTGCATGTTCTCTCTCTCTCTCAAAAATAGATGAATCGTTCATTCGTCTCTAAAGGCTATGAAGGCATAATACTGTGTTTTTTCTTACATTATATAAACAAATTATAATGGTTTTCAGGTTGCTCTCAGTCAAGATGACTTGACAGTTTTAATGAAAATTTTACTGGAAAACCTTGGGGAAGCTTCTTCACAACCAAGCCCTGCACAGTATGCACAGGAGGCTGCAAGAGTGAAGAGAGATACTCGGAGTGGGCCTGACTATCTTAAAGGTAAAGGCTGATGCAGGTTTTTGTGTCGGTATTGAAAAACTATCATTGTTCTGTTAGCTCTCCAGCACAGCGTGTGGTAAAAGGATTCTTAGTGGTTACTATGGAAGGTCTGCTGGATGGAGCTGGGGCTGCCTACTGGAGGGCCCAGGGCAGGTTGTCTGCGTTGTTTATGGTGAGGGGAGGATCAGTTGTTCTTCCTGCATAGTGATTATTTGTGGCTGGCTTATGGAAGCTAAATACGCTAAATTCACTGGGCACTGAGATGGTCTACCTTGAGAGAAAATTCAGAGCAGGCAGGCAGTGTAGTAAGATGTCCAAATAATTCAGAGAGAAAGGACTTGGTATGCTGACTGAATCATGAGGAAGGAAGGTATTCTCTTACAGTAGCAGCGCTATGCCTGGCCTTAGTGGAGGATGATGCTGTTGAGTGTGCAGGACAGGTTTGGATTATTAAAGTTGAATGTGTTAAGAGCTCTGTGGCCCTTTAAATTCAGCCATTTAAAGTGGTTCATGGAATATAATTTCAGTTATTTTTCTTTCTTTTCCTATTGTTTTTGAGGAAGACTCTCACTGTGTAGCCAAGTTGGCCTCAAACCTGTGAGGATTCTGCGGATTGAGCCCCAGGGTGCCCCAGCTTTACATTCTCCATTATTTAAAGCCATTGATGTGGCCAGCAGATGTTTTATGAGATAGTCAGTAGGTGATAGTTCCACAACTAAAGCAAGATGAAGGACCCTTTGTGCCCACGAACACCTCTATGTTCTGTGTGCTTTATGAGACTCTGGACATCAAGTTAACTGTTGAAGCTGCCATCAGTGATTACTGTTATGGTATCAGCATTGCTTCTATTGCAAGGCATGTTTTGGGATTCTAAGAGTGTGTAAAAGAGGTTTCTGGTTCAAACAGATGAGCCCAGGCTGCTTTGAGTTTGGGTTATATTGGGTGTGGACAGATGCTAGATAAGTAGGCTGTCGTTAAGTTAGATTGGACACTGTGGAGATGAACAAACTTTGGCGAGTAATGGTCTTGTTGGATTTGGCTGTGATCACATTTGTGATTCTGGTTCTCACTTTCTGGTTAATGGGACACCTGGGAAAATACAAATGTGTTCAGACACAAACCTCAAATACAGTGAAGGTTGGGACAGAAATTTTTTTCTGAAATCATGGAGCCAAAGCCCCAGTTTTTTTCCAGCCTACAAAGACTTGAGATGACTTGAGGCGACTTGAGGTGCCTTTCCTAAAGAATGACCCGTAGTTGCCAAAAGGATTGTGGAGTTGCTATATCAGAGTACTGAAGCAAGATCTGTTCTATGTATCCTGCCTGTCTAAAGATAGGAAGGAAAATGGAGTTCCTTCTGGAGTCCTTTCATGTCAGTGTTCCAACATGTTCTGCTAGTGTGCTAATCTTCTCTTCTAAGATGTGTTAAAGATTGTGGAGAGTGTCCTTAGCCCACTGAAGACCTTGGCCAGCTTCTCAGTCTAAGCAGTGTTTGACTTCACTCTATGCTCAGTTTTATAATGTCTTGAGCATGTCTGAACCAGTTAGGACAAACATGTTGTGGTTATTGCGGAAACTAGTCTTACTTTGAAGGAACGTTTCAAACATTTGTCTTGATATTATTTATAAGATCATTTTTTTCTGTAGTCTACTTCTGATACTTTGCCGTTTACTAAATATATAGTGATCAGTCACTATATATTGCCATTTTTATTGTCTGGTGAGTTATTTAAATATGATGTAAATTTGGAATAATAATTTATCATCCCAGCTTTAAAATGTTTAAAATAATGTACCTCCATGAGAGCTCTGTGATTTTCTTACTCATGTTTGAACCATCAGAACAAGAGCTGACGGACCCAAAGCCTCCTGGGGACCAGACTGTCACTCTTCAGTTTGATTTCCACTTTGACTCTCTTTCCATCATCCTTTACAACAGTGATAGCTGCCAGGTAAGGAGGACATTTCTGTGCCAGGGGTAAATCCTTTGGTCTTGAGAGTATTCAGCTTTTGAATGTTGGCTTTTTTTTGTTCTATTAATAGAATCCAGTGCATCTACAAACCACTGTTTGACCTGAAAAATGTGCTTGGGTCTGTAGGCTGCTGTGATTCTAATCCTGCCAGGCTAAGAAAATGTGCATAGGGTTTTTCTCTTTCCAGTAACACAGTCGCAAATGCATTCTATCCATCATTAACAGAGAAGTTTTACATGTGACTGACAGGCCATGTGCTTAATTTAATGCATCAGTAGTCATCACTATTTAGGAAGAATAATTTAATACTGTCTTTGGAGCCTTTTATGATTATGTCTTAGTTAGTCATAGATAAACATCTATATAGTAGATCAAAGTACTTTAGAAAGCCACTTTGCGTTGCTTAATATCTTATAATAAATATTTTTATTTTATAAATTAGTTATGTCATATTTTAATGCCTATAACATGTCATATAAATACCCATAATCTATATTTATTATAGATTTTATATCCATGTTCATGTGCATTTCATATGCTAATTTGCACTTTATAGTTTCTAGAAGTTATACAATATTCATATATTTCTACAGTTGAGCTTTGTGATAGTATCTGTCATTTATGCATTGAGCTGTTTAAATCTCTATCTTGTGGTGTTCATGCAAGCCTCAGCAAATGCCTTTACTGACAGTGAAAGTTACACTCACTCTTCATTTCGCTTAAGGACAGTTGTCTGTTGTTCCAGCCTTAAGATGCTGCTGCCATTTTCGGCTTCTTTCTTTAACATTACTCATTCAGACTCTGCCCACTGTCACTTTTCTTTTGGTGAATATCCGGCTTTTCCTGTCATTTCTCACTGCTTTATTTCAGACTTTGTTTTTTACCTCATACACGTATTGCAGTGGCTTTATCTGTACTAGGCAGTGGTACAGTTTGTGTCCTTGCTGATTCTCATGGAGCCACTTAGAGCTTCTCATTTTGCTTAGAAACATTGAATGTTTTGCTACATGATCCTCACTTTATGTAGAAAGTACTCATTCCAGACCATCTGTATCAGGGATTGATTGGAAATGTCTGTGTATTACAGGCATCAGCTGTGTAACAGGTCATTTCTGTTGATAGTTACACAAGTTTGTGTGTCTGTGTTTATAAGGTAAAAGTAATCTGTTTGCCAGTAATTCTATCATTCACAGTGCCTTGCATTCACTGTACTGTGTGGAATCAGTGCACATGTTGAGTAGTGACCACTGTGCCCAGGGTGCAGACAGATGCCTGAGTGCACCCATGTACTCACTTGTGTTTGTGTCTTCAGTGTCATATATGTGATTCTGCACTTAGAAACTTCATGAGTTGATTTGCTTTCAAGCTTTGAGTTAAGGAATGTGCTTACATGAACTCGTGTAATATTTAAACATTTTGTATTGCTCTGCTTGGCAAATGTTACTACAGGAGTCCAGGCTTTCATTTCATAATGACAGTTTCCGTCTGGGTGAGCTCACACTACACCTGATGGCTTCTGCTGGGAAGATGTTCAAGGACGGGTCTATGAATGTCAGCCTTAAACTTAAGACGTGCACTCTTGATGATCTCCGAGAAGGAATTGAGAGAGCGACATCCAGGTTTGTCAGATCAGAGCTTGCCATGCAGAGTTACAGGTGGATGCCAGCCTGCCACTGTGAGGAGTGAGATCCTCAGAGAGTCTAGCCTTTGGTCATATTCTCAGAACTGAGTTGCAAATGGCCCTCTCTGATTCCTCTGCCTCAAACTTTAAATGAAAGAAGAATTTATTAATTTCATGGTTAAATCCACATGGGTTGGTAACATATTTTTCCAGATTATTGCTAGTAGGCAGAATTATCATTATTGTTTTAGAATCCTTAAATTCATGCATCCCTTTGTTTTCTTGTTTACTTTGACTTTCAAAACAATTCTGCAGAATTTATTTAATTTTTCATCAGTAATATACTCTGTAGCACCACCATATTATCAACCTATTTTGAAAAATGAACTTGTATCAGTCTGGTGTGAAATTTAATTTCTCAAGTTATGTGTCATATTTTGTACTTTTTGTGTATGAAAGACTATGTTGCTATTTAAACTTTGGTACCATTGACTATTTTCTGGATTCTGTTGAACGCTGTGTTTTTCAGAGAATTGAACACATAAAACGTGTGCTATCTCATAACCAAGTTTTTTGGTTATAAGTTTTATGGCCCGGGTGGTTGTTCACAACTCTATAGGCAATCGTGATTGGTTGATAAATCGTCTTGTTTGGTAGCCTAATGTCTCCAGCACTCGTAAGGGTGTGTAGGATCCATCATTGTAGACTGATCAACACTTGTTGGTTTGGGTTACATTAAGCCCTGGGGAGTAAATTCTATAGGGTAATCATTTTATATAGATACACTCTTTCAGGGAAGGTTTATTTAGTAGAATAAAGAGGTCATGCTATATTTTGAGGAACTGCATTAATGCATTTCTAATTGTTCAAGATCATTTTCAGTAGTCCTCAGCTTTCCTGGAATTGTATTATAATTACAGAATATCTCATAATACTTAATCACATGAATCTTTCTTTGAAGATTAGGCAGCCATGTCTTGGTTTCTAATTGGGTGATTAGGTTCCAGTTAACACTGTTGTATTTCTATCAGCCCAGCAACTGAAAGGTGAAAGGAAGATGATTAAGATGCAAGGGAACGTTTTCATTCCTTTATTATTTTATTCAGAGAAGAGGGGCCAGATAGTGAATGGCATGTTTGTTTTTCAGGATGATTGACAAAAAGAATGACCAGGACAGCAACAGTTCTATGATTGATGTGAGTTATAGCCAAGATAAAAATGGAAGTCAGATTGATGCCGTCCTTGACAAGCTGTATGTGTGCGCCAGTGTGGAGTTTCTGATGACCGTAGCCGATTTCTTCATCAACGCTATGCCACAGAGTCCAGAAGACATTGCCAAAGAGATACAAATTCCATCAAGACAGACTGCCACTGGAAGAGTCAAGATGGAGAAAGGTTAGGAGAACTTACCTGTCTGTCCTGAAGATGTCTATATCTTAACAAAAATTTGAAACAGGTGAACAAAGAGGTGGAGAATTTGAGCAGGTAAAATTAGGCTTTTCGATTTAAGCATGTTCTTTGTAAAACTCCAGCAAGCCAATGTTTTTAAGTGAGGTGCAACAGCATGCTCCGTGATGGGGCAGTTGCTGCTCTGACTCCATTCGGTTTTCCTCATGCAGAAACAGAGAGTTAACCAGCCAGGGGCAGAGTACTGTTTTATACAAAGGGAGTCATTTATCCAAAGATTATTTGAAGAATTCTAGTGCATTGGTGGGCAGTAGACAAGGAGGAGGCTGGGACAGCGGAGGACAAAGCATGTCTGACCTTTGACTCTGAGGAAGCCTGTGAATGAATGCCTGTAGTAGGAGAATGAAGGAAGCCATTTTCAACGTGGCAGTTTTTATGTTCCAGCTTGATCAAATGGGTTGGTGGTTTTCTAGGTTGAATTTTAAATTGCTTTGAGGTCAGGTCTTTTGTTTTGTTTAATGTAAAACCTGGCAAACCGAACATATATCAGCAAGATTGGAGTATTATTTTCCCATTTGCTGTGACGTTTTGAATAGTGGTCATGTTGACTTCTGCACATTTGTACTGTGGATCATGTGGCACAGAGAGTGTCTGATGGGTGAGACTGAAGTAAACTGGTGACAGGTGACTTTCCTTCAGCAGAGGTTCTTTTTCTGGCAGCTCTTTCTTGTATTCTGTTCCTTGCCCCACAGCATTACTTAACACTGTGTGTCTATTTGTATGTGCACACACCTGAATTGCATCCCAAGAAGCTTCCCAAGCCATGTCATTTCTAAAAGATCCAAGTAGGAGTGATCGACTTTGGCTTGGTTTCTAATTGTATTTTTTTTTTTTTTAATAAAATCAGCAATGGATACATGACCCATCGTGAAAACTTACATTAAATGTTATCTGCCCTACTGTTTCTTCAGATGACTCTGTGAGGCCAAATATGACTCTGAAGGCCATGATCACTGACCCAGAAGTGGTGTTTGTTGCCAACCTGACTAAGGCCGATGCTCCTGCTCTCACGGCCTCATTCCAGTGCAACCTCTCCCTCTCAACGTCCAAACTCGAGCAGATGATGGAAGCTTCCGTGAGAGACCTGAAAGTGCTTGCCTGCCCTTTCCTCAGAGAAAGGAGAGGGAAGAGCATCACCACGGTGAGAAAGACTGGATGCTGGTGGCGAAGCAAGTGCGAGGGTGGGATCACCACAGGCTCTGCCGGGAGGAGGGAGAGTGCTCTGCTTGACACTTGATGGTGTTAGTAGTACCTGGCCTCTAGTGACAGAAGTAGAGCCTCTCCAAATGAACTTTTCCAGCTTTTTATTTGTTCTTGTAGTAAGGCCAATAAGTGAATGAAAAAGTAAACTTGATGTGGAAAAAAAAATAAACAGTAAACTTGATATGAAAAAAAAATAATTGGAGTCATGTGACCAAGACAGATGGTTGTATTTGTTGTTAAAAGTTAATTTAAATTATGCTTTGCATTGATATATATGTATACATATATATGTGTGTATATATATGTATACATATATATCATTTTATATATAGATAATGATATATATAATATATGTGTAATATATATATTATATATATTATATATATATATAATGGTTTGTAACAGTAACAAAATTATAGTCATAAAGTAGCAATGAGAATAATTTTATGGTTGGGGGTTCACCACAACATGAGGAACTACCTTAAAGGGCCACACAGCATTGGGGAGGTTGAGAACACTGAGAGAAGATGTTCTAGCAAGAAGGAAAGGCTTTGGGATAGTAAACCTGCATTCCTATTCCTTCTTTTGGGTTTGGAGTAAAGACGTTTTCCAGGTCTACTTAAAGTCCTTGAACTGCCGCAGTGGTGTGGAATTGTGGTACAGAAGCTCTGAGTGTCACTAAGAGCATCAGCTGGTGTGCCTTTGCAGCACTGAAGCTAGGCCAGCTCTTACAAGTGTGTGCTGGGTAAGGGGTCTGTGACTGGGGAAACGTGACTTTCATTTTTCTCTATCTAGGTGTTACAACCCTGCTCTTTATTTATGGAAAAGTGCACATGGGCTTCAAGGAAACAAAACATAAATGTTGTGGTTAAAGAATTTGTAATTAAGGTTGGTGCCTCTCATACGCATTCTTTGGCTGAAGGTTCATGTTTACTTTTATGCTGTAGTATATATTTTCAGTGCTTTGCAGCAGGATCTTTTGGTGTCTCTCTCCCACACTGTGTATTATTGCTGGGCACAACTTTGAAAATCAGGATTTTCAAAAAATCCTGTCACTTAAACATCTTTTCTTTAATATACATGATTATTTGTGTTGTTTTATAAAGAGCACTTTTTGAAATAACTTTATAACCCTTTTTATTTATTACCATGTGTGTGTATATATGCATGTGCTTGTGGATACGGGTGTGTGTGTGTGTGTGTGTGTGTGTGTGTATACATTGGCACCATGTAGAGTTCATAGAACAACTTTCTGGAGTCAGTTCTTTCCTCTACTGTGTCTCCCAGGGCTTGAACTCAGGTTGACAGGCTTGCATGCCAAGACTATCCACTGAGCTATTCTACCTGCCTATATTAATACCTCTTATCAGTACAAATTATGAGAGTTTCTCTTTTCTGTTTATTGCATGTGTGTGCTGGGGGGGTTGTATAGGAAGGGAGAGCAGAGATGGATGGGAAAGAAAGGGTAGAGATGACGATGTGATTATTTGTAGTTTATGTTTGGCTTTTATTTGCGATTTAATTTGATTCGTTCAATAACTTTGGTCAGATATTCTCTTTGGCTTGCAGATACGCAAGCGGCAGGTATATATGTGAGATGAGGATTTATTGTGTTTTAAACCAGTATGTAAAGTATTGAAAGAAAAAAGAAACTCCAGTTTTTCTAATAGCATTCAGATTCTGTTTGTTCATTTTCTTATTTATCACTCTGTGTGTGGTGTGTGCATGGCGAGGCAGAAGTTGGCCTTCGGTTTATTTCTCTCCTCCTTATTTATTTATTTATTTTTTTGAGATGAGGTCTCTTATTTATCCTGTACTTCATTGGTAGGTTGCATTGGCTGTTCAGCAGCTCACAGATCCTGCCACACCTGGCCTTTTACGTGGCTGCTTGAGATCAGGGCTCAGGTTCTCGTGGCTTTCACAGAGAGCACTTCACACAGTGAGCATCTCCCAGTCTGACCTTTAAGCTTGACATTGTGCCCATTTATGAGTGGAAAATATGGGAGCATTCTGTTCAGAATGCAGAGTATGGAAAACATGAAGGGGTTTGTGCCAGTAGTGAGAGGAGCTTTGCTTTATAGGTCAGAGACAGATAATGATTGAATCGAGGCTAAATGTATTTCGTCTGTAGTATTGTATAAATAACAGTACATCTTCCAGAATTTTAAAATGTTGTATTTCATTAAATTGTCTTAAATTGTGTTGTGCTAAATAAAGAATTTTCCAGTTTAAATACATGGAGCGCTAAGTGGACCAAAACCTCTTTGAATTCATATGCATTTTCTCTAAGACACTAGGTTAACTGCTGGGATAATAGTGTGTGTGTGTGTGTGTGTGTGTGTGTGTGTGTTAAAATGTTTATTTTAACTTTTTATTTTGGAGGCAGGGCCTTACTTTGTAGTCCCAGCTGGCCTTTAACTCATAGAGATCCCTCTGCCTCTGTCTCCCTAGTGTTGCAATTAGATCTGTGTGCTACTACACTCTGCCATACACTGTCACCTTTACTATGTGTAAAAATGTTCTGTGTAGAGCATTGGGTATCAACAGTTCTAGCAAGGAAACAGTTAATGACACACAGAGGAAAAAGAAGGAGGTCAGTGATCACAGCTTTCGTGCAGGCAGCACGCACAAGGGGCTGTTGGGAGAAAAGCAAGGGCCTTGCCTACAAGCCAGTGCATAGGAAAAGCTATCTGCAAGCAGAGCTTCCTGAACTACGTTTCCAGACCTGATAGAAATTGGATGATTGGTGAAGAGGGGGAAAAGCCTATCCATATAGAACTGGAGGTATGCACAAAGGCAAAGTCTGAAGAAGTTGAACTCAAGAAGAGCTTTGAAGGTGGGCCTCTGTGGCTGGACACATGGTGTGTAGAGTGTAAGACTGAGGATCTGTTAACTAACAGTAGGTGTTATTCATAAGGCAAGGGAAAATAAAGGCCTTGGGTGGTGATAGGTTAGCAAACAGTATGTGCAGGAGTCTCAGTTTGGTAATGTCTTCATTCTGAAAGAACAGTAAAGGAATCCTTCTACTTACCCTGCTGTGTCTCAAACTCTAGCTAGTCAGTTGAGCAGGCACTGCCTCACAAGCCGCTTTTTGCATCCAGCCAAGGAGAATTTGAATTTAAATGGAGAATGCTAGAAAGTTACCAGGGATTTTAACTCAGCAATGAGTTGCCTAGGTTTGGCTTTAAAATAGTTGTGCTGCTGGCGTTTTTTTGAGGGTGGGCTGAGGATATCCGGTGGATTAAAGGTTATCATTTGTATAGCGCTGTGTCAGAGATAGGCGTGAGACTGAGCCAGGACATTCTCCAGAGATGAGCAGGTGTAATTTCCTAGGACGTGGGGTGGAATAAAATGGTCTTCCATCTCAGCCTCCTGCTTCTGATCTTGATTAGTTAAGTTAACTAGGAATATAGTGAAAAGTTGGGTGTGTGTGTGTGTGTGTGTGTGTGTGTGTGTGTGTGTGTGTGTGTGTGTGATGACATCATCTGATTCTGAGTTACCAGTTTCAGTTTCTCCATTGGGTTTTGACTGTGGATACAACATGAACTACTTAATTCCAGACAGCCCGAACAGAAATCCTTATGTAGTTAGTTGAATTCCTGTTTTCTTATTTTCCTTTCTTCAGGAATATCTAGTGTATTTAAATTTAAGTTACTTAATTGTTAACTTTTAAGTCATATATTTTAATTCTCATTTGGGAAGGAATCTATTCTAAATACTTTTCTGCTTTCATTTTTAAAGATCTCACCTATAATCCTTAATACTGTGATGACAATCATGGCTGCTATGTCTCCAAAGACCAAAGAAGATGAATGCAAAGACACAGCTAAGGAGACAGACAATCTCTGGGCTGTCAAATCTATTACTGATTATAACTCTTGGTTTCTCGGGGTTGACATGGCAACAGAAGTAACAGAGAATTTCAGAGACTTTGAACAACCACCAATAGAAGAAAATTGTGTGGTTGCTGTGGAGTCAGTTCAAGTCACCTTAGAATGTGGCCTTGGGCATCGCACTGTGCCCCTGTTATTGGCAGAGTCCAAGTTCTCTGGAAACATTAAAAACTGGACTTCTCTAATGGCGGCGGCTGCTGACATGACACTGGAGGTATGGCCACATGGGCACCTCCAGAGCACAGCTGGAAAGTACCGTTGCAGAATTAAGATGCATGGCTATAGCAAGTGCATGATCTAATGTTTAATGTGATGGTGTAGAATTACCTGTGATCATTATTCTTATAAGTCTTTTGCATAATAATTCATAACAGTAGAGCAACGGGAAGGGGGAACTACATCGTGTTTTGTGTATGCTTCTTAAGGTAGGGTTTTCAAATGTCTTCCAATATAAAACAGTAGCTTAATATACTTTTTCCCATTGATTATATAATTATATGATTAATGTTGAACAATCAAGTAATTGAAGTTCTTCACCTTTTCAGGTTCACTATTATAATGAAACCCATGCCGTCTGGGAGCCACTGATTGAAAGAGTGGAGGGGAAAAAACCATGGAGCTTAAAGCTTAACGTAAGGAAGCCAGCGCTTTTGCACAGTGTGATGCCGAGCTATCCTATTATAGGAGTTTTTAAGTTCACTGATTTTCAAAATTTGGTCTAGGGCCCAGGGAACTCCTTAAAGTTCTTGAGGCCATAACTCCTTTCATAGTAACAGTGAAACAGCACACATAGCTCTTTAATCCTATTTTCTCATGAATGTACAATTGATTTTTTTGAGAGACTGAATACAGAAGTTCAGCAGACTGAATGTGTAGCAGAAGTGAGACTTCATCTGCTTATTGCCGGCCTTTAGGACATTTGTCCAAACCTCTATTCATATTTATATTTTTAAGATTTTTTTTTCCATTAAAATGTTAGCACATTATTTTAAAATATTTTTTTCAGTTTTCATTTCTAATATAGAACATATTGGTAGATAAAACTCATGAATAGAATCTTTTGAATTATGCAGCAATCTTTTTTTAGGTGTGACCTCCCAAAAAATTGAGAATTAATATTATGATGAACTCTGACTTTGACATTTCTCAGAATCCTTGATATGGAGGTATTTTTTTTTCTGGGGACGCAGGACTAAGATATGCTGCTCCTGCTCACCTCTCTGTGGTCATTGGAGGGGTCACACAGAAACTGCTGCAGCAAATTCTTCTTTTAAACGTGATAACTCACTAACCTTTTATCCCATTTCCTTCTGACTAAAGTAGAGATAGTATCTGGTCTGCCTTTCTCTGGCATAATGAGACTGAAAAGGGATATTTAACAAAGGTTTTGAGATGCTATTGGAATGAAAATGTTATTTGTAATAAGTTTGCTCTAAAATCTTACCATATTATTTGTCCAGGAGTAGTAAGAAGAATCCTCTTATCTCCAGATGACTCCTATAGCTAGAGTCCATTGAGAGTTTGGAGTCACCTTCATTGCTAATTAACACAGAACTGTTGTAGGAGCTAGCTTGCCCTGGCAAGGAGTCAGATGATGGGGCTGACTTGTGAGGCTTTCTCTGGAGTGTGTTGAGTATTTCCTTTCCATGGCCTGTGTGCAGGGAGAAGGCATTCTTTGCTGAATCAGAGATTCACATATGGTTGGCAATGAGACCTTGAGGATCTATATTCTAAGATACCCAGTTCAGCTGGATCCCTCCATGTTGAGCTTTTAAAAGCTACCATTGACTAGTTGGCTGATCAGTTCTGTATGCTGTTCATCTTCCTAGGTAAAGAAGAACCCGATCCAGGATAAAAGTTTGATGCCGGGAGATGACTTTATTCCTGAGCCACAAACAGCAGTTCATATTTCTTCAGGAGCTACGATGAACATCACAATATCCAAAAGTTGTCTTAATGTTTTCAACAATTTAGCAAAAGTATGTGTGATTCTAGTCTAGAACATTTCATATAGTATTTAGGAAAGAAACATGTATGGCTTGTTTTTGTTTTTTCATCATCAAAATAAACTTCAGCAAACAGATAGCCATGGTAAAGTGCTCATAGAAACACATTGCTGAGGTTTTACTGGGCTGTGTTCTTTGCAGGGTTTCTCTGAGGGAGCGGCTTCTACTTTTGACTACTCTCTGAAAGACAGGGCTCCTTTTACAGTCAAAAATGCCCTGGGTGTTCCCATGAAGGTGCAGCCCAATCGTAACCTCAGGGTGATGGGTTCCCCTGAGAAGAGTGACATTTATGATGTGGGCTCTGGTCAGCATTTGGAGCTGGAATATGCCAGCCTGGAACCTTCGCGTCAAGGGAAGTTGTCCATCCTGAGCCGGCAGGAGAGCACTTTCTTTACACTGACCTTTGGTATGTATGCTGCGCTTTCTGTTTTTTCAGAGCTTCCCAGGGATGGGGCAGTGCCTTGTTGATAAATCATCCAATAATATTTTCCCAAAGATACCCTGGGAGACATTTGTCAGGGTTTCTAATAAGTAGTTGATAGTTCACCTCTGGGTTTCTTCTAAACATAAGATAGACTTTATCTAATAAGCACCTTATAAAACTTGATTATTAATTACTATGCCCTAAATAATAAGTATCATGTTTCAGAAAGGATTAACATTCAGTTAAAGGAGAAAAGTGACCATACTCAGAAGTCTAAAATATTCATGGTGGTGATACCATTATAAAAACAAGGAAATTATTATCTAATTGAAAGAATAATAAAAATGTTGGACTTTATTTTATTTTGTTTGCTCAATATTTTTATTAAATTATTTATTTACTTTACATCTCCATCAAAGCTTCCCTTCCCTCCTTTGCTCCTAGTCCCTCTCACCTCCCCTTCCCTAAGAGATCCCCTAACGTGTTGTAAGACACTGCCTCTGCTCCCGCTTTAGGAGTCCCATATGAAGACCAGGCTGCACAACTGTTGCATATGTGCAGAGGGCCTAGGTCCGTCCTATGCATGCTCTCTGGTTGGCATTTCAGTCTCTGTGACCCCCTATTTTGTAGATGTTAGTTGATTCTGTAGGTTTTCTTCTGGTGTCCTTAACACCTCTGGCTCCCACAATCCTTCCTCCCCCTCTTCCTTAGGAATCCCCAAGCTCTGCCTAATGATTCGCTATGAGTCTCTGTATCAGTTTCCATCTGTTGGTAGATGAAACCTCTGATGACAGTTATGCCAGTCTTCTGTCTACAAGTATAGTAGAATATTGTTAATAGTGTCTGGAGCTGCCTCCCTCCCAGGGCCTGGGTCTTAAGCTGGGTCAGTTATTCATTGGTTGCCCCTTCCCTCAAATTCTGCTATATCTTTTACCCCCGGACATCTTGCAGGCAAGACAAATTGTGCGTCTAAGGTTTTGTGACTGGGTTGGTGTCCTAATCTCTCCATTGGAAGTCTTGCCTGGTTACAGGAAATGACTGGTTCAGGCTGCACATCCCTCATTGCTTGGAGTCTTAGCTAGGGTTACTCTCACAGAGTCTTGGGACTTTTCATTGTCCTAAGTTTCTAGCTTGTCCTGGATATCTGCCTCCTCCCCCCCCCCCCCAAGTCTACAGGTCTTTCCCAGGACTCTCTCCCTTTCTTCTCCACCCACCTTATCCCTCCTGTTCCTATTCCTACCACTCCCTCAACCAGTCCCCTCCCTCTATCCATATCTAGTGTCTGTTTTATTTTCCCTTCTCAGTGAGATTCAAGCATCCTCCCTAGGGCCCTCCTTGTTACTGAGCTTCTTTGGGTCTGTGGTTTATAGCATGGTTATCCAGTACTTCATGACTAATATTCACTTACACTGAGTATACATCATACCTGTCTTTCTGGGTCCATGTTACCTCTCTCAGGATGATTTTTTTCTATTTGTTTTAGCACACTTACCTCCTCATTGCTTATAGAAAAAGTTTTATGTTAGTAATTGTTTTTATTTTTCTTTCTTTTAATCTCAGAGGCTTAGAAAAGCATATTTCTAATGATGAGAAAACATAACCATGTCATACCTTGTGAGGTGCCATATGGGTGCTGGGAATCAAACCCATGTCCTCAGCAAGAACAACATGTGGCCTTAACTGCTGAGCCATCTCTCCAGGTCTAGGGTTGGTTATTATTAAAAAGTAAATATTTTTAATTCTCTTCCTCTTTAGTACCATATGGTTATACAGAAGTAGCTAGTGTTCCTGTTGCCAGGCCTGGCCGGCGATTGTATAATGTGCGGAATCCCAGTGCCAGCCATTCGGATTCCGTGCTGGTGCAGATTGATGCAACAGAAGGCAATAAAGTCGTCACTCTCCGCTCGCCTCTGCAGGTAATGCTGTCAGGTAATGTGTCCCCTTGGGTGTGCCAGGCAGAGTTCAGTCATTTAGCTGAGATTGGGAGCTGTAGTAAAACTTGCTCAAGTACCTCTGATTATTCAGAAATAAATGCCAAAATGAAGCAGATTCTGCTGCTACCCCACTCTGTTAGTGTGGTTTAACTTAAATGACTTGAAAAGCAATATTTATTTATTTAAGTCCATTTATTTATTTATTTATTTTACTGGCCACAAATCCATAAGCACTTAGTATTTTTCTTTAGCAATTTGAAACTTAAACATCTAAACATTATTATGTTTCTTTAGGCATTTCAAACTGAGACTATAACTATGGTTGTCAAGTAGCATAGCCTCTTAGTATACCATCACTCAAGGCTGTATTTCTTCCAGTGTGTGTGAGGTGTTTGGAATGACCTACTCTCATGTAAAAAAAAGAAAAAGAAAGGCAGTTTAATCTATATAAACATTTTTTTTTCTACTCTTCTGGTTATGCTGAACCTTTTAGTCTTCTCAGCATTAATTATAGGCTGCAGTATGTATCAGTGGAAAGAACACTTCTCCCCACCCGACTCATGCACACAGATTGGACTCATCCTCATTTTGGACCCTGTTACTTTTAAAGTTGTTAGATCCCAGTGCAGTCAGGAAAAGATTTCCATGGCGTTCCTCGTTTCTTTGTCACATGGTGTGTTGATGGGAGGTTGTAATGGAGAAAACATGGCTGAAATCTTCATGCATGGTACATCTTTAATGGTGGTGTAGACTAACTACATACACATATAATATGTAGGTGATGTGGCAGTGCTGATTTGGAACTGTCACTAAAACATTAAGTTTAGTGTTTATATATAATACACCTATTTAGATGCCTAAATGTTGTTGTTAGCCAATGAGAATACCTTCCAATAGTAAGCAGGAGCTTTTTAGATCTTAAATAAATGTGTTTGCTGCTAATGCTTTCTATTTAACTAATAAGTGATTTTAAAAGTTATATATCCACTTCAACAGATTAAAAACCACTTCTCGATAGCATTTATCATCTACAAATTTGTCAAGAATGTTAAGCTGTTGGAGCGCATTGGAATAGCCAGACCCGAGGAAGAGTTCCATGTCCCCTTGGATTCCTATAGGTGCGCGCGGCCGTGCATGTACTTAGCTTCCAAATGGGGTGGTGCTCAGCAGAGCTGGTATGGATGGGCAGCACTGCCAAGGAAGTTAAGGACGTTTAGGGTCTTGGAAGGGTGCTGGGGGTGGAGTTCAGAGAGGTGAGTGTGCACAGTTAGCATAGGGTATATGGAACTATCATAGTGAAGCCTGTTCATTTGTACAATTAGTGTGGGTTGTTAATTACACAAATAAAAATATTTAGAAAAGAAAATAAACTCATGAATTCCTAGTTTTATGAATTGTATTTCTATTTAGGGAGAGCAGCCTTAAATGTTTATTGTCCTAGCCATACAGCGGCCTATTTAGGACACATAAGAGTTTATTCTTTTGATTAGAAATACACGTTATCATTGAATTTACAATAGAAACTCTTCACTTGATATTTAATACTTGGCAATTTTCTAAGGTTATATATTTTATTAGCTTGCCTTTATAGTCAAAATGAAAATATTTCAAGTTGTCCTTTCTCTGTCAGCAGCTTTGTCACTTTGGGCACATTCTAAACTTTCTTAGCTAGGGTTTCTGCGTTTGTAAGAATATTGGTTCCTTACCTTCCGTCTGTAGATGCCAGTTGTATGTTCAGCCGGCTGGCAGCTTAGAGCAGCAGTATGCACAGTCAACCACGTACATTTCCTGGAAGGAAGAGCTTCACCGCAGCAGGGAGGTCAGGTGCATGTTGCAGTGTCCTTCAGTAGAAGTCAGCTTCTTACCGCTCATCGTGAACACGGTCGCCGTGCCCGATGAGCTGAGCTACATCAGTGCCCATGGGGAAGACTGGGATCCAGCCTACGTTATTCACCTTTACCCGCCTCTCACCTTGCGGAACCTTCTCCCGTATTCACTAAGATACTTACTTGAGGTTTGTGACTTCTTCTTCTTCTTCTTCTTCTTCTTCTTCTTATTATTATTATTATTATTATTATTATTATTATTATTATTATTATTTATTATTATTATTATTATTATACAGAGTAAATTCTCATTCTGTTTTGTGGTGTTAGCTTTAATTGCCGTTTCATGTTTTTAAGATGTGTTTATTATTCACTATCCCTGGCATAGTATCAACAGTTCGGCCATAATACTGTGTGCTTTCTGTATTAGCATGCTTCAATCCTCTCAGTGACCTTTGTACTGGGTATGGTCCTTTTGCTCCTTTTTACTGAGTCACAGAGGGATCAGTATCTGATCCAAGGTCCTACTGCTAGACAGTGGTAGAGCTGTGATCTACACCTCAGCAGTTCAGCTTCCCCTTTTCTTTGTTGTTCCTATCACAAATTAAAAACCTAAAACATCTTTTTATTATGTTGTCATGTTACCTAAAGGAGGGGAAAATGCAAATAAGGAAACATCTCATCCTCATGTTTGCCTTAAAGTTTATGCTGAAAATAAAATTCACTATCCCATGTGAGCACATGAGATATTATAAGTATAATTAAATTTGTACATCATAAATATGATTAAACTTATACACTCTATGATGTTTTAAAATTCAGCAGGCTTACGAAGTATTTGGAATCTAAATGATTTCTTTTGTTTATCAAACACTGATCCATTCCTGAGTTATGGAGATAGAAGCTAATTAAATGAACCAAATATTATCTGTATAAAAGAAAGCCACAGTGAGGAAGCCGGTTTCTATTGTGAACATTCATAGTTTTAAAAGACTTATTTTTGTTTTTAAGTGTGTATGTATACACAACTGAGGGCGGTGTCCAAGCAGTCTGGAGGAGGGTCTGTTTCCTGGAGGTGGGAGTCGCAACTGATTGTAAGCCTCTGGATGTGGGTGCTGGCAGCTAAAGTGGCAGTGGTTTCTCCTGTCAGGTCCTCAGCAAGACCAGTAACACTGAGCCTTCTCTCCGGCCCTAACACTCATTTTTAAAGCAGACCCACCTTGCTCAGCATGGCTTTCCTGGTTCTGTAATTGTAGTAGCCACGAGCCATGGTATGGGAATAGAGAGGATGAAACTGGCGCCCAGTAGTTCAAGTGGTTATAATCCAGCTGGTGTCCAAGATCCAGGCTTCCATTTTTGACATAGACACAGATTTTTCTCAAAACTTAGGCTAGGATAGATTTGCCTAGAGGATAGCGAGAAGACACTCCTACTGTGGCTGTGATAGAGGGCTGCCTTTGGAGTCACTAGCAATTGCTGAGAATTTCTAACATGTAAGCATGGTTAGACTTGCCGGTCAGCCTTCCTTGGTACGATATTTAGCACTGTGTACAATATAGATTTTGTTAGTAAAGAAAGGTGCTCAGTAAACTTGGTTTTGTGTGGTTGTTTTTAGGGGACTGCAGAAACCCATGAGCTGGCAGAAGGCAGCTCTGCAGATGTTCTGCACTCACGAATCAGCGGCGAGATCATAGAGTTAGAACTGGTGAAATACCTGGGCAAGAACTGGAATGGACACTTCCGCATTTGCGACACACTTCCCGAGTTCTTCCTAGTGTGCTTTTCCTCAGACACCACGGAAGTGATGACGGTTGACTTGTCAGTTCACGTCAGGCGAATTGGCTGCCGTATGGAGCTGTCTGTCTTTAGTCCCTATTGGCTAATCAACAAAACTTCTCGGGTTCTTCAGTATCGCTCTGAGGAGATACATGTTAAACACCCAGCTGATTTCAGGGATATCATTTTATTCTCTTTCAAGAAGAAGAACATTTTTAGTAAAAATAAGGTATGCTCTAGCAAGTTAAAATAGGAAAGCTACTAAATCTAGAGACTTGGGAATTTAAAGGCATGCTTGGCTGTGTGTGCATTGCTCTTGGTATAAATTAAGTTCAAGAAGACTCTAAAGATGGCAGATTCTAGCTGGACAGTAGGAACTTGCAGCAGCAGTCAGCTGAAGCAGGGCTCCCAGTACTTCACGGGCTATAAGATGACTGCTGTTATGAAAGTCCTGCCGAATGCAACAGCTTTATTTTATTCTGTGCTCCTGTCCTGGTGTGGCATGTGAAAACACCCAGCAGTTGACTTGGCCACCAGTGCTTCCTAAGCCAGCCTTTAGAGAAGAAGCACCGTGTCCAAGCGTGGTCAGTGCTCACTCTTCGACTTTGTGTGTGCTGTATGCTCTCTACCTTGATTGCTAGTTCCCCTACAGTACGTATTTTCCCTGCCCTGTCTTATCTGTTGTTCATTCTTAGACACTGTTCATCACTAATGTATTGAAATTTTTCTGTTTACAGTGACTCTCCATGTTCCAGTCCTGTTGCTTAGAGCCATGGGTCTCAAATTTCAATGTCCATTATTGTCACCTAGATGGCTATGCAATTGTTTGCTGAATCCTGTCCTTAGGTTCACTTTAGTGATTCTGGACAGAACCTGAGATGTATGTCTGTAACAGTCTCAGACGCCAATGCTGTGTGGGAGCAACTTCTAAGAGTTCAGATGAATGCATGCCATTTGAGTTGCTCCCGTGTGTGAGCTTGGGTTGTCCTTATGGTTTTTATGATCTTGGTGGATGGGTAGGGGTGAGCTGACTGCAGGGCACAGGTCAGTCTCTTCTGCAGGATTCCAACTAAATCCCAGAGCTGGAGCACCACTGTCCTCTCACCTACTGCGTTTATCTCTTGTGTGGTGTCATACATATTAGAACGTGCTTACTTTTCTCTGTGTTGAGTTCCACTGAATGCTCACTGAAGATGGCAGCCATGTCCTGTGCTCTAGTCTTTCACAACGTCTGTCCTTTAGCATCTGCTGAATGATGTGAAAGTTTATTTGATGAAACCATTGAGAGCTTTTTATCTGTTATAAATGTAGCATTGGAAATTTACTATTATGATTCCTTTTAAAAACAACACGAAAGACATATCCAAATTCATTTATTTTAATTAAACAACTAAGGAAAAATGTTCACTTATTGCCAAGGTAAATGGGATGGTCAGGGCTATGCTTTTTTGGTTCCCTATACCTATTCAATATGGTTGTGACGGTATTTTTTTGTGTCTGAAGGTGCTGGAGACATTTCTAAAAGTCTAGCACGTTTTCTATGAAGTAAAATTAGTTTTCTCTTTTAGGTTTCTTACATGATGTTATATATTCTCTGGTGCAGGTACAGTTAAAAATTTCAACTAGTGCCTGGTCCAATGGTTTCTCACTGGACACCGTGGGAAGTTACGGGTGTGTGAAGTGCCCTGCCACCAACATGGAATACCTGGTAAGAGGGTCTGCTTTATGACCTTTGGCTTCGTTTGCTTTTTCACACTTCAGTAAACAAGCTGGCTCCTAAAGTGCATGGACGTCTCAAATCAAAATATTTTTTGGAAGATTGTTTATAGATTTCTGATTATTATATCACAGCAGAATTTGAGTTTGTCAAAATTTAAATGGGGTTGAATTCTTTGAATTGGGCAACTTTAGTAATATTCAAGATACACTAAAAATCTTCATTCCATACACCCTGTCAGTTATGTCTTCAATCTTAAGCTTGACTGCTTTTAAGGTGTGAATAATCTGATGCCACATGACCCATTTACTACTGCTTCAGAATTCTAATTTTATTGATAACAGACAAAACAATAACATTTGAGCTTACTAACTATAAAGCAATTAACATTTATATTATTAATAAGTAAAGAAAGTAGACGGTAAATCTGTTTTGCCAGTTGTCATTGAGAGTGTGATCTGTGTTCTGTAGTTGATTTCTGATAAAGCTGATGTGAGAAGCCAGATCTTTCTATGAGAGATAGTAGTAGAATTCAGCTTTAATTAGTTACTTTATACAAGAATTCCTACTTTGTATATTTAAAGCACTTACATGTGTGTGACCTACACTGAATGAAGAACAGAGAGTGATCTCGTTTGTTTTCTTCCCGCAGGTTGGGGTTAGCATCAAGATGAGCAGCTTTAATCTCTCACGAATAGTCACTCTGACTCCCTTCTGTACTGTTGCAAACAAGTCCTCTTTAGAACTAGAAGTTGGAGAGATTGCTTCAGACGGTTCCATACCAACCAACAAATGGCACTACGTTGCTTCTTCAGAGGTAAATTTCCCTAAGATATGACTGATTCATAAATTGTACAGATAAACAGAGATGTGCAAACGTGTGTCTCATACATATGTGTTAACTGTGGCAGCAGCTCCAAGAGATCCTTATTTCACTCTATTAGAAAATAATTGGTGTTGTTTACTATTAGCTCAGTCTAGATGGTTAGCAGTCATTTTCTAGTTATTCCCATATGACTAAAATTGACACACGAACTTGACAGGGCACAGAAGCAAATGCAGTATAAAACTGGAGTTTTTAAGTACACAGGATATGGAGGCATTCTTGATCAATAAGCTCTTGAGTTTCTTATAATGTAATTGCTACAAGTACATGTAGATTAATAGATTTTTATTCTGATGAATGCACTTTGGTTTCATGGTTATGTTAGTAGTGGTGGGGTTTTTTGTTTGTTTATTTGTTTGTTTGGTTGGTTGGTTTTGGGTTTTTTGTTTTTTGTTTTGTTTTTAATGGGTTCTTGCTCTGTAACCCAGGCTGGCCTTAAACTTAGGAACCTCTTGCTTCAGCTTCTGAGTGTGCCACCACACCCAGCTTGTCAATGTTTTTATGATAAAGTGTAGAGGACATTTAAACAATTTTAATGATACTTTACTTAAAATCAGATTTAGACTTGAAAACTTAATTGCCCAAGAGTACTTAATGAGCCAGTGTCTATGTCATAGCACAGTTTTAAAACTGGTATTATACTTATTTTTCAGTGCATTCCATTTTGGCCTGAAAATTTGTCTGGCAAACTTTGTGTGAGAGTGGTGGGCTACGAAGGCTCTTCCAGGCCATTCTTTTACAACCGACAAGACAATGGCACTTTATTGAGCTTAGAAGATCTGGTAAGTCTTCATGTTGTAAAACACTGTGTCTTTGACTTAAAAGTTGATTGAACATATTTCTGTAATCCATGTGTAGAGATCTTGAAGTTCCTTATAGGGCTTCTGTGGACATTTTAATGCCAACATATGTTTGTAAGAACCAGAGCCAGTGAGAACGTCGGAGAGTAAGGGATGTGTTTGTAAAGCTGATTGAATGTGGAATGGTTCCATGAATGTGGAATGGTTCCATGTAACTAGATACTCAGCCAGTAAGCTGAACACACTTCTTTGTTTCTGAAACAGAATGGAGGTATCTTGGTGGATATAAACACTGCTGAACACTCAACTGTCATAACCTTCTCTGACTATCACAAGGGATCTGCACCTGCTCTGATAATGAACCATTCACAGTGGGACGTCCTCACATATAAACAGAGGTATGCGACAAGGTGGCTTTAGGTCTCCACTTTGCTTTCAATGATCCTTGGTCCCTTCTGGGAAATGTTGCAGTTTCACACCCCATATGTCTTCAGACTTTACAACGGTGGTAAGGGGCATGTGGTGTTTACTCCTAATACAATGGCAAGTTCTGACACTACTCACCGAACACATTTGTGTTTCTACAGCAAAACTTACATGTACCATATGAACTGGGACAAATAGATGCTGTTAAAGATCCCAGTCAATTCAAATGGGTCTTTTAACCAAAAGGCTTGACAGCAAACCTAAGAAAAAAATCTTTGGACTTTGAAAGGTCTTTATAAATTTTAGAATGCAGACAAATTATGTAGTAAACATTATTTCTCCCTTAGTAACTTGGTAATGGCAAGTGAACCTATTTCTGGAAATGCATCTCTGGAAGCTGTACTGCACTGCCATATTCTGTCTGCCCAGGCTTCAGAACTGCTAGTTACAGAACGTGTTAGTGTACTTGTTTTGGGGTTGAGTTGTATGTTATTAACTATACAAGTTCATAAGGTCTTTGTGGTGTCTCAGTGCCAAGACATGCTGATCTCCCCCTGTCAATTGTTTCAGTGGGTCAAAGGAGAAACTAGTACTGCTGCCAGGAGAAACTCGACTCTTTGCCTGGGCAGATCCCACTGGCACCAGGAAACTCACTTGGAACTATGCAGCTAACTTTGGGGAGCATGATCTCTTAAAGGTACCATTTGATATGGAAGTGCTGTTTTCATAGAACCAAAGTGAACTGAAATGTTTTAAGAAAATTACTTTTGTGCTTTATATTGCAAATAATTTGTACTAGTTGTTTCTCTGGTTGCTACGATAAAGTCCCTGGCAAAGCATCTTTAAGGAAGAAGGTATTTGGGCCTCTGTAGTTCATGGGGATACAGTCTGTCAAGACAGGGAAGGTGAAGCAGCTGGCCACATTGGAACTGAAGTGACAAAACAGAGAGATGAATGCTGGTACTCATCTTGCTTTTTCCTTTTGATTCAGGTTAGGACTACAGCTCCCGGAAGGGTGATGTCCATATTTAGGTGTATTTATCTACTTTTATTTAGAAAATCCCTCACAGACATGTCCAGAGATACGTCTCCAAGGTGATTCTAGATCCCATCAAGTTGACAGTCAGTATGAACAATTCAATCACACAGCCAAACATTTGCTTTTATATACTAGCCTTCCATCCCTTGACCTTGTCCTGTGACCATTTAATAAGGCAAAATGAATTCGGTCAGCCTTCTCAAGACCCTCCAGTCTTCAACAGTCCCAGCACTGTTTAGAGCTGTGAGTCCTGGACAATCATGAAGAAGTTACATATTTCCAACCTATAGTGGCATAGAGTAAATATTTCTCGTCCCAAAAAAAGGATGAGGACAAAGCATGAATGATCATACACACACGAGAGAACTCAGCAGGGAGAGAATGAAAATCTGCAGCTCCATGTCCAGCATCTAGGGCTTGTGAGGAATCACCTGAGGTCCAGAGGGCTGGGTAGCCCTGCCCTGCCAGCTCTGCTGCCTGCGTCGGACACAGCCACTCTCTATGAAGCACCCCCACCTCCACACCTGAAGCTTTTCTCACAGATGTCCCCTGGTTCCAGCATCTCAAACATCCTGGGATTTCCACTGCCATTTCGGTACCCCTGACACACACACAAACATAACATAGACACACACACACACACAGCTTCTTATGATGATCTCTTAGTGGCCTCTGGGCAGGAGCTGCTCTCCAGTTTGGAGACAGGTAATTATCTTACCACACTGGTGCCAGTAAAGCATGCTCATGATCCTGCTCAGTGCCTGGTCAGCACTAGCCAGGAACTCAGACTAAGGGACTACTCTGTCCATGATAGGGAAAGAATGATGTGTGTGTGTGTCCACATGTGTGTTGGCACATACATGAGTCTGTGAGTGCAGGTACTTATAGGTGTAATACCCTAAAATTGATTTCTGGTGTCTTCCTCAGTCATTTCCTACTTTATCAAGACAGGGTCTCTAATGTGGCTAGTCTAAGTAGCCAGTTTTCCCCAGAATTATCTGTTTCAGCCTCCAAAGTGCTGGGATTATAGGCAACCACACTCTCCTAGCTTTTAAATAAGTTCTAGAGCTCCAAAATTTAGATCCTGCTTGAAGGATCTGCTTTATCCATTGTGCCATATCCCCAGACCTGGTGAGTGTTGCTGTATTTTTATGTAAGTGCTGACTTCATATCAGTTTGATGACTGGAGTTCTCTATCTTACAGTCATCCTTCTTAAACTTTTCTGATCTTCCCCAGTTATGATATTCAGTTTTAAGTATGAAAATTCCATACATGTTTAACTCAACGTCTTTCTTTCTCCAGGATGAGTGTGGTCAGTTTCCATATGATGCAAACATCCAGATACACTGGGTGTCCTTCCTCGATGGGCGCCAGAGGGTTCTGCTTTTCACAGATGATGTTGCTTTGGTTACCAAAGCACTCCAAGCCGAAGAAATGGAACAGGCTGATCACGAAGTAACCTTGTCGCTCCACAGCCTGGGGCTCTCTCTGGTTAACAACGAAAACAAGCAGGAAGTCTCATATGTTGGAATCACCAGGTAGATACAAAGGGAGATAAGATCTAGGAATCTTTAAAAGCCCCAAGTTCATAATACCCATTTAGTGAGAGTATATACAGATCCATGTTGTCAACTTGACATATTTACTAAGTAACTGTTTGAACTGCCAGGTGTCACAGAGGACTCAGGAACCTTCTGTGCCTTCACAATATTCATGTCAGTTGGCAGGGAAGAAAGTCAGTCAGCCCTTTCCCTCTCTCCATTCCTCCTTCCTTCCCTCCCTCCTTCCTTTTTTGTTTTAAAAACTGAGTTACAAAAACATCGAAAAGAACTGAAAATAGTATCTGCATCTGCAGTAGAAATGATTAATTTATGCAGTGGAATTTGGGGAACTAGTGTACCTTGGGAGAAGCCACTAGAAATAAATTAGAAAAAAATGTTCATAGGGGGAGCAAGATACACACACACACACACACACACACACACACACACACACACACGCTGTAATATGTATTTGACAGGTTTGGGATGTGGAGTTCAAGAACACTGAGATGGATCATTGAAGGTTAATCGTTTACAGATGCATGTTGGGGAGCACACTCCTAGGAGAGTTCATGTTCCAGCATCAAAGACAACATTGCAGGGACAACATAGAATAGAGTCAGGCCCATGTGGCAGCATCTGGGTTTCTTGTTACCAATCTCTGAGGAAAGGGGCAGGTTTCCCAAGTGAACAGTAGCTAAGTTCTCTGATGCCCCAGCAGGCAGCCTGGAGAGGGTGGGGAAGGAAATGTGTGGGCACCAGTAACTAGAGGTACTGTGAAATATAAGAGCTGTGTAAACTCACTCCCTTAAGTGAGACATCTAACTGGAAGTTTGTTAGCTAGAGATTCACTGGGCCTGCCCACCTGTGAGGAGGGGGAGGCCAGCCAGTCCCTCCATACCTGAGCAGCAGCTTGCTCTGGATTCTAAGCTTTTTATTGTTAGTTATTATGTTACTTATTATTAGTTACTTATTATGTCATTTATTATTAGTTATTATGGTTATGGTTATTTAGAACTTTTGCAACTAGTTATTTCCTCTGGTTCTGTTTCTACTGAGAAAACACTTGTGTGGTCATCTTGTCTCCTAATCACAGTGAGTTTGCTAACTTATTTTGAGGACAGTTTCCCATAAGGGAACAATCTGTTTAGATGCCTGTGAACATGAAGACATTTTTCCAGGGTTCTTGGATTTTATCAGGAAGAGCTGCTGGGTTTATGTAGCACATAGGTAACATCATTGGCTAGTATCAGCAAACTAAGTAAATTAAAATATTATAGATTTATATTTATTTTACATAGTTTAATATACCTCAATGAAGTATGAATGATAAGTCACAGTTAAACCACTGCCTATTTATATATAGCGTTTGATTTCAAACCAAAGTGTTTAATATTGAAAATATGGAAAAAACCCAAATAACATTTTATGGGAAGTGAAGTTATATGAGGTTTACAGTGCACAGCATGTGAGTGGTTGGGGAGTGTATTTATTGTCATGAGTGTGCTTTCTCACTGCTGCTCAATGCACTCAAATCACTGTGAATATTGTCTTGCTATATTGCTTATTTATTCTTACTACTGGATACTCATCATGTGAAAACAGGAAGAATAGACTTTGAATGTCTCTCTTTTAGGGCATAGCAGAAGAAGCATTATTCTTGACAAAGCATTAATTTATTACAAAATGCCATTATTGCTGTGCCAGAAGAATATGGAAGACACTGACACTTCCAAACTAAGCATGCATGCAGGTGAACAGGGTCTGGAAAAGTTAGAAAGCTCTAAGACAGAACATCTCACCACAACACAAGTTTTCACAATGATCAACATGAATGAGGCAATAGCCAAAGTCAGCTTCTGAGGGACTCATTTGTTAAGTCTAGCAAGGAAAGCCTTTTGTAGTCGTAGGCTGGTTGAGCCTGTCTGATTGCAGCAGCTAAAGAAATCTGTGCAGAGATGATAAATTACTTAAGCCCATTAGCTTCTGTGAGGGCAGTTGTACATGGAGTCGAGGACGTTTAAAACAATATCAGTCAGCTACAAAAGGCTGGTGACACAGATGGCTCTCCAGCTCTGAGGAGTCAGCTGGTGCTCCTGTGATGTGGAAGCTCCCAGGCTCTGAGGAGTCAGCTGGTGCTCCCTTGCACTCAGTCCCTGCATCTGGGAAGTCATGGCAGAGCTTAAAATGGATGGTGAGAATATTTCCAAATGAGAAAGATAAATTCTGCATGACTGAGCTGAAGTCTAAAATGTGTTAGGACTGGGAACAAATTCTTAGTTGGTCAGGTTCATAAAACGTTGAAAGTATGAAGCATTTCACACCTTCTGTTCCTTGTATTATGTGTCAGCAGATGGTTGGTGGGAAATACTTAAATCTGTTGTGTGTTGTCAAACTCAGTCTATGATTTAACCACCATCATTTCTGTGACTTGATGGCAGAAGTTCATTGTCCTGTGTCTTACCACAGAGCAGTTGAATGATGTAGCTAGCAATGGAAGCCTCTCACTGTACTATTTAAATTCTGAGCCCAGAGTAAAATCTTTCTGAAGGAAATAGTTACCCTTGTGCACTGCTCGCACTCTTAACTGGAACTTGAAACCATCCGTTGCTTAAGGAGTTGACAGTGTTTCTATATGAACTTTAATTGAGAATTTGAATGCCAGATGACAGTACTTATATGTAAAATTCATGTTGCCACAATCTCAGTTTTAAGATAGGTAATGCTTAAATCATAGTTATGTCAGACCATTGGTGTATATTTCCCATGCTGTCTGAAGTTAAAAGTTCTCCAATGCCCATATGTTTAGAGAGGACATATTTTATATCATAAGCCTTCAGTTGGAACAACATTTTGTCTGATCTTGATTGTGTGTGTTCATGGAGGAAATGTTTGCATTTCAACATCCATCTGTCCAGTTGAGGACCTTTCTTATAATCTGAGTAT
The DNA here is from genome assembly GCF_011762505.2 of Arvicanthis niloticus. Taxonomy (NCBI): domain Eukaryota; kingdom Metazoa; phylum Chordata; class Mammalia; order Rodentia; family Muridae; genus Arvicanthis; species Arvicanthis niloticus. Next base: position 13,944,960 of record NC_133435.1, read on the forward strand.
TTGCAATGTATTGATGGGCTAAAAGGCAAGTATCAACACAAGAATCTATTAGAATTTTATAAACCCCTCACAGGTAATAAATAAAGTAGAAATAAAATAGATACATTGTTTTCATAGGTTGATGTCAGTACTCGGCAGTAAATGTCTGTAATGATGTTATAAAATAGTTGTTATAAGTCAGCACAAATATAAGGCTGGAGAGATAGAGCAGAGGTTAAGAATATGTACTATCCTTGTAGAGAATCCAAAGTAGAGTCCCAGCACCCATGTTGGGTGACTCAGAAAAAACTCTAACTTATGTTTCTGATGCCCTCCTTTGGTCTCTGTGAGCACTACGCACACATGCATGCACATGCGCACGCACGCGGGGACACACGCACACACAGTTGCATAAATGCAAATCTTCATTTTAAAAAATCCACTTGAATAATTTGCACTTGATTTTGATAATCAGGAACAATAATTATGTAAAATGTTGGCTTATTCACAAGAATTTTTTACATAGACATGTTTCTAAAAATTGTGTTTAGTTTTTTTTATATTTTAAGTAACATTAGTTTAAAATTTTTATGGAAGGTTTTCTTTCTTCCCTTGACATCATCAATGTATGATCTCTGTGGTCCTGTACAAAAACAAACAAACAAACAAACAAACAAACAGTGTGCTGCCATGAAATATATTTTCCTCTAGCTTTATTCTTCATGCTCCTCCGAAGGCAGGTGAAATTTGCTGTTTTAAAAGAATCTCTTGCATCAATGTCATTTTCACAGGGTGTTGATATCCAGATAAATACAAAATTCAGCAACAGTTCTATGAAAATATATACTCATAGCTTAATTTCCTTTGTGAATTATTTTAGCTCAGGTGTTGTTTGGGAGATGAAGCCAAAACAGAAATGGAAGCCATTTAGTCAGAAGCAGATAATGTTGCTGGAGCAGTCTTATCAGAAGCATCTTACATCACAAGACCGTGGCTGGATTAAGCTGGACAGTAATTTTGAGGTATGGTTTGTGGTTTTACAGTTTTATAGGTACTTTGGTCTAGATAGTGGTACTACAGGGGGGTAAAGTTTTAATGTCCTGTGTACAGAGACCAACTTAAAAGTGAGTAGACCTGTATTTATTGGAGGGATTGTCAATACACTTAATTAAAACATAGTTTCAAAACTACCTTTGTCTTTCTTCTGTGTTTATTGGTTGTTCTTCCTGCTGATCAGTTCCGTAGAACTTGTTTTCAGTAAGCTTATGGTAACGTTATGACTGCTGACACATTTTCTCACATTTTCAGTAGCACCTTCACGTTGATGAATATAGATCACAAGATTATATACTTCATGGTTAGAAAACGCTGTTATGTCACCCAGTGTGAATGATTCCTGGATGTATAAGCATCTGCAAATAAAGGTGTGCTCTCCATGGTCACACAGAGTAAAAACACAAAGTCTTCTTTGCTTCACAAAGAATCCAGAAGCTTCACTGCACATCTGGACTGCTCTGCTGTGGGCCTGAGCTTTGGTTGCTCTTGTTTTTGCTGTCTGAGGGCAGAGTTTGCACAAACCTCTAGTCATGTGCCTTTCCTACACGCATCAGTGTTTGTGGGCTGGATGATAATGAGTATGCCATTAAGTCATACAAAAAAAAAAAAAGGCTTATCTTCATTATTAAACCATCTTGCCTAAGGATTACCTGGAATTGGGCTGGAGAGATGGCTCAGCAGTTAAGATCGCTGGCTGTTCTTACAGAGGACTGCAGTTCAATTCCCACCACCCAGTGGCAGCTAACAATGTCCATTAACTCCAGTTTCAGGTCATTTGGTGCCCTCTTCTGGCCTTCACAGGCACTTCACGCAGTGACACACATGCACATCCAGGCAAAACACTCACACACATAACGTTAAAATAAATAAAACCTTTAAAATGAATGGCCTGGAATTCAGTATTGCTATTAATTTTTCCTATAAAGCATTTTAAGTCTAATTTCATAATTGCAGTTTCCTAATAAGTGTTAGGAAGACAATGCTTCTGCTGCACAGGCCAAAGGTGCATATGACCCAAAGAGCCCTTCTGGTTGGTGCAGTGGCTTGTTCATTTAGTGTATGAATTTGGGAGGCTGGAGCAGGAGGATTGCTGTGAGTTTGAGGACTGCCTAGGCTATAGGGTGAGATCCAGTCTCAAAGGAAAACAAATGAAACAGAATAAAGCAAGTGGCAAGTAAGACAGGGAGATGACCCTGTGCTCACTCAACACAAGGTCATGAATTCGATGTTTTAGATGCCAGCTCATCACAAAAGCACATTTGTTTCTTACAGGTCAATTTTGACAAAGTTCCGATGGAAATGCGCCTTCCTATCCGGTGCCCTATTAAACGGGACTTCTTATCTGGGATTCAGGTTGAGTTTAAGCAGTCTCCTCACCAGAGAAGCCTTAGGGCCCGGTTGTACTGGCTTCAGGTAACTAAGTAGATCTCTGTGACCTCTTAGGAAAACATGAAAGTGAGACCTAATTTATTCTGTGATTTGTATTAAGTTATTATCTTCTGGGGTGCAGCTTGAGAAGAGTATGTGTAGTGTGCATAATGCCTTTGGTCCAGTCCTCAGAAATAAAGTTGTGTGTGTGTGTGTGTGTGTGTGTGTGTTTCCCCCTTTTCTCACCCTGTGGGTTCAGCTGCTCAAATCAAAGCACTGCATACTATTAAGAGTATCACTCTGACCACTGGCCTGCCAAGAGTGTTTTCTTACATTATTACTTGTTCTTAAATGTTCTTTTCAGTTTGCCATGATAGTCTTAATTAATATTTTTCTGTCATTCTTTATGGCAAAGAACAGGACTCTATTGGGCCGTGTTTGGGGTGATTGCTTGCTGGTCCTCCCTCCTCTGCCCGCTCTTCCCTCTTCTCCTCCCCCTCCCTTCATTCTCCCTCCACCTCTACCATGTTTTATTTAGAATACTTTCTGCTCTTTCTACTTTTTATAATTTTATGTTCACTCAATTCTTTCATTTTATTTGAGCCCACAGAATCAGACTGTCACATTTCAGTGTGCAGAAGTCTGCTGCACACAGTCAGTGCAGCTCTGAGGGTTTCCATTTATTCTTAAGGATGGCACATAACGTTTTTCATAAAGTGAAGCTGCTAATGGCACCTCCTGTGCATGCAGATGCTGAATTATTGTCTCTGCAGCCAAGTGTTTATGTTGGGCTTATTCTAACCTGACCAAATGGTTTGTGCTTCCAGGTCGATAGTCAGTTACCAGGTACAATGTTTCCAGTTGTCTTTCATCCCGTGGCTCCTCCTAAATCCATTGCTTTGGATTCAGGTAAAAAAAAAAGAAAAAGAAAGAAAGAAAGAGAAAAAAAAAGAAAGAAAAGAGAAATATCGCCACACTCTTCATTAAAATTTTAGAAGCTATTAGTCTGACTAATGCAAAGGTTGACTTTGTTCTTCTATATCATGTTTCTTTTAGAACCCAAACCTTTCATCGATGTGAGTGTAATTACGAGGTTCAATGAATACAGCAAAGTCTTACAGTTCAAGTGAGTAGAGGTCTACTGTTTGGCTCCAGGAATTGAAACAAGGGTCAATTTTGAAAACTAATTTGTTGTTTGTTTGTTTGTTTGGGAGTGGCTTCTGTAGAAAATCTCTTTTCCTGAACTTTTAAATACTTAAACATATTTTAAAGTAGTCTGTATATACTTTACAACTCAGAATTATTTTACTCCTCTCTAATGCCAATTAGAATATAAAGTATACAGATCCATGAGCTGTATTCTTTAAAGCAGCATCTTGAACTTTAGAAATCAGATGATATGTACTATGTCTTCTAATTTATCATCTCTCCTGTGACGTGATAAATGTGGGCATTTGGGACTCTCAGTGATAAGTGCTAATGCAGCAGTATTGCTTTACTTTTGGTTTTCTCTGTAATAAATAGTCTCAGCTTAAAGAGACTTCATTCTTATTAGCATAATGTTAAGACACAAAGAAGTAAGAACTGTAGCCTTTGGGTGAAAAAATCAGTTATAAACATTTTTTTGTTTGTTTGTTTGGTTGGTTGGTTGGCTGGTTGGTTGGTTTTGAGACAAAGTCTCACTATGTAGCCCTGGCTATCCTCAAACTAACAGAGATACACCTGTCCTTGCCCTTCTGTGTAATGGGCTCAAATATATGTACCACTACTCGTAGCTTAAAACATATATATATGTTCTCCCACAGGTATTTTATGGTTCTCATCCAGGAAATGGCCTTAAAGGTTGATCAGGGGTTCCTTGGAGCTGTTATTGCCCTGTTTACCCCCACAAGTGATCCTGAGGCTGAAAGAAAACGGGTAACAATTTTTATTTCTTGAGCCAAACATAAAGAAAAAAATTAACCATTTTTGAACTAATTCTTGGAGTAAGAAAAAAATTAACCATTTAATATTTTTTTCAGACAAAGTTAATCCAACAAGATATTGATGCTCTCAACACAGAGTTGATGGAATCTTCAATGACTGATATGTCAATCCTGAGTTTCTTTGAACATTTCCACATTTCCCCTGTTAAGGTTTGTTATTAGAAGGTAGATGTGATTGCCTCTGAGCTTTGGAAGGGTCTGTAAACCAGTGTAGCTTCATTTGTTACATCGGGTATTTGGTAGGGTTTCATTTGACTAATAGTGACAATTAAGAATCCTCTGTGACATATGTGCAGCCGTAACTCCCACAGAGGAGCCATCAGAGTGTGTTCTCCAGTGTTGAATTAATAACCCCTGTGCTCAGGAAGAAGCTGACAGCGATGTTTCTTAATTAAGCGTAGAGTGCTCACCAGTGTTTAATGTTTGGGTTGCACTTTGTAGCAGCCACCGCTGTCTAAACAGAGCTGCAGTGGACGCCCTCCCCAGCACGGGAAAGCGCTGAAGTGGGCATTATGCTGTTGATGTGGTGCTTCTGCTTCTTCTCGAGTGTGATCCTAACTAAGAGAGTGGAAAATTGAATACCTTTCACTTCCCTGACTTCGTACTTTGTGAACCCATTTCCTTTCCTCCTTTGTTGTCCTTTTCAGCTCTTACAGGGAAGAATGGCTTCTTAGTAAATACAGAAATGCAGTCAGCTAGAGTGCACTGTGCTTGCGTAATGGTCCAGATCGACAATTACAATATTGATGCTCCTTTGCGTTCTCAGGAACCGACCACAGCACCATAGACTCAGTTATATTCACCAGTCTGTTCAGCTTACAGGATGTATAAAACAGAATTGCTATACCAAACCATTCTATTAGTTTGGAGATATCCAACATTTTCAGAGCACTAAGTCTAAAACTGACTTATGTAATAGATTATATACAGTTTGGTTCTAATCAACAAGTAAAGATCAGTTGTTATTACTGGGATTAATGTTTTCAACACAAGTTTTTAGAGTTCATTATTGTTGATTGTTTTTATAAATGCGTTGCCTGAATTAGATAGAAGTAGATGCTTAGCCATTGTTTTACCTGGTGGAGTGTTTGTGTTGGTGTTTTTACTCTCAGATGGTGATTCCATTTTGCAAAGGATTCTAGTCTTTTCCATCTGAACACAGAGGTGTTTATTGACTTTTGGAGTGGAACTTTAATCTTAGATCAGATTAATTTGTATTTTATGGAAAGACAAGCAGAAATCAAATGCACACATGCTGAATCTGTTCTGTAGTATGTGAGCAGGGCTCGGGAGGCTTCCCCAGGGCACTTTTGGTCTGGAACTACACAGCTTTGTTTGAGTTTTTCCTCTATCGAATTCTATTTTTCTTTCAGTTGCATTTGAGTCTGTCTTTAGGATCTGGAGGTGAGGAATCAGACAAAGAGAAACAAGAAATGATTGCAATTCATTCTGTGAACCTACTGTTGAAAAGCATAGGTGCCACTCTGACAGATGTGGATGACCTCATATTCAAGTAAGGACCTTGTTAAAGTACATGCTGGGAGCCACTCCTTCTCAAAGTGCTTCAGGCATTGCTTCTCCCCATTAGTGCAGCCTTGGAGAGCCTTCCTGCCTGGGACTAAAAGAATGTGCTCTGTGTCTAGTTACATTCCGGGCCTTAGGACAGGTTATAACTTGGGTTATGTGTGAATATTTAATAAAAACCTAATTGTTTTGATACATATATTATGAATTGACCATGTTTTACTACTGAGTTCTAGTTAGAAATGTGATCTGTAGCCAAGAGTAGAGAGGAGAACCCCTTGCTGCACAGTAGAGGAGGCTGTGTGTGCATGCCAGCTGTGTCTGCATGCTGTAGCTATCCAGTGAGCTGAATAGTGCACAAAGGTATTGGAATAAGAGGTGACCAGAGAGAAAAACTCCTTTTAGATTCTTACCATCTCACATATGTGCTAAATTTCTGAGAAAACAAGGAAAAAATTTTAAAATCCAAACTGAAAGACTTGAAAAAGTTAAGGGCTAGGGAGAAAGCTCAGCTGCTGAAGTGCTTGAGGCCTGAGCTCAGTTCCCAGAGCCCACACAGAGTCCAGCTGTGCTGGTCTGCACTGTGCTCTTAGTGCTGCTGGCCAGGTGGAGCCAGGTGGGTCCCCGGGTCTCACTGTGCAGCCAGTCCAGTCTACTTGACCATTTCCAGACCAATATGAGGCAGGGAGCCTGTGTCAGAAAGACTGGCAGACAACACCTGGGGGTAGCATCCAAGGTTGACCTCTGGGCTCTGTGTGCTTGTGGGCACATACATACATGTGTGCTCCAAGACACAGGAGTACCACACCACAAGCATTCACACACACAGAAGCAAACACATAAGTAGAAAAAGTTGTTAAGGAATAAATCTCTGAGTAGTGTTCTCCTTTTCTTATAAAAGCCGTGACAAAATTCCAGTGAGAAATACTAGATGGGGTTGACTACATAAAAGTTAAATACTCTGAATAAAGATTTAGCACAGTGGTGGTGGTGGGGAGACAGAGAGAGACAGAAAAGGAGAGAGACAGGGAGAGAGGGAGCGAGGGAGGGAGGGAGGGAGGGAGGGAGGGAGGGAGGAAAGGAGGGAAAGGGAGAGACAGAGAGAGACAGAAAGACAGAGAGGCAGAGAGAGAGGTGTCAAGACCTTCAGTTTAATCTCTGCAGTGAAAAGATATCAACAACCCCAGACACTTTTCCCAAAAGGAACCTGTGGAATAGGTTGGCAGGTAAGTCAGGGACATGGTTCTTAGTGTTGGTGTTAAACACTGAGAGTGAGAAGCAGCCACCGGTGGAGGCTTCACAGAAAGATGATGGAAGTGGCAGGCAGGTACTAGAGATGCCCACCATTGTTATCAGAAGTACATGCAAATAAAGCAAAGAGTTCAAAACATGATAATTAACACTAGAAATGCGTGACTTCAAGAAATGAGTACTTTAAAACTGCTAGTATATAAATGAAAACTTCTATGTGTATACATACATATCATACACACACATATGCAAATATACACACAAAAATGCCTTTAGGGATTTTATTGATTACTCAGTGAAGGGACTTCATTGTAAAATGATCCTGAAATACAACCAAAGAGGTATGTCTACTCTGCACCTGACAATACCCTCAATTATAACAATCTTGGGCTCTCCCGAAAGTAAGAGTTACTCTCTGACTCTGCTTTGTAATGGTATGCTACACATGCATTCAAATGCTTACAGGGAAGCTTGAGTAAATTATGGATACATAATTAATAATGTTGAGTTTAAAAGTGACGTACAGAATGTTTTAGGTTTTGTGGATGCTCAGAAAAAAAAGAGTCAAAGGTGGGAAGCAATAAGACGAAACTTAAAATTTACCATGTCATTTTTATCATGATATTTATTTATGTGTGTGTGTGTGTGTGTGTGTGTGTAAGAGAGAGAGAGAGAGAGAGAGCGCATGTGTACACAGCTGAGTATAAAACCAGGAGGTCATACAGTGCTCTAGCTACATCTCCAGCTCTTACATGAGAATTATCACTTTCAGAACAATTTCATTACCATGATATTTAGATGCCAACTATAAATTAAATGTTACTGGAATTAGCTGCTATAGGAAGTTTCTTTGTACTCGGAATTAAGCTACTGCCCTAACTCTTTCCCTTGTGTCTGCCAGACTTGCATACTATGAGATTCGCTATCAGTTTTACAGGAGAGATCAGCTCATGTGGAGTGTTGTCAGACACTACAGTGAACAGGTAACTTCCTCCCAGCCTGGAAACACACTTCAGGAAGCACCATAAAATGGGTGCATGGGAGCCTAGCATGGGTGGACATGGTTATGTGACTGACTTCAGTCTTATTACTCTGTGGCTTTGTTGCTGTTGTTGGCTGTTTAAATCATGCTCTCCTGCCGCCTAGGCTGGCCTTAAGCATTATGGCTGATGCTGTCCTTAAACTCACAGTCTGCCTTTCTCAGCCTCCCCAGCCCTGGGTTTACAGGAATGTCCACCACACTCAGCTTTGCTTAGTGGTTTCTCAAGTGTCTAATTTCAGTTCTTTTTTAAAAAAGAATTTTCTTTTAGATCAACTCTCTTTTATTTTATTATGATATGAAGGCTCAAACGTAACTTTAGGCTAGTCTTAACGATGAACTGATTTTTTTTCAATGCAGCCTAGATGTTCATATCAAGAAGGGATAGCAAGATATTTTTAGTAATTCTAACTTTTTCCTCTGGAACATTTCATATGTGCATATAATGTTTGATTAAGTCCACATCCTCATTTCCTTCTTTCCAAGTTCTCCCTACCCCCTTTTCTTCCTGTGTGCATTTCTTTCTATTTTTCTCCCTCTCCCTCTCCCTCTCCCTCTCCCTCTCCCTCTCCCTCTCCCTCTCCCTCTCCCTCTCCCTCTCCCTCTCCCTCTCCCTCTCCCTCTCCCTCTCCCTCTCCCTCTCCCTCTCCCTCTCCCTCTCCCTCTCCCTCTCCCTCTCCCTCTCCCTCTCCCTCTCCCTCTCCCTCTCCCTCTCCCTCTCCCTCTCCCTCTCCCTCTCCCTCTCCCTCTCCCTCTCCCCTCCCCCTCCCCCTCCCCCTCCCCCTCCCCCTCCCCCTCCCCCTCCCCCTCCCCCCTCCCCCTCCCCCCTCCCCCTCCCCTCCCCCTCCCCTCCCCCTCCCCCCTTCCCCTCCCCTCCCCCCTCCCCCTCCCTCTGAGTCCACTTAGTCCTGCCATTGAGTCCACTTAGTGCTGCCTGTGTGCGTGCGTGTGGGATTGTCCCCTGGAGCATGGGTAGCCCCAGTGGCCACATCCCTGATGAAAACTGACTCCTCTCCCTCTCCAGTAGCCATCAGTTACTAAAGCTTTGAGAGATGTGTGGGGCTTCATGGTCCCTTGCCTGTCCCTGTTGGGTTTTGGCCGGGTGGATATGCAGGTCTTGTGCATGGAGGTAATTTTTTTCTTTAGCTCATCTTTCATTACACAATTTAAAATATTTTCCTCCAGGCCCCTTTCCCTTTTCAGTGAGTCCTTTACCACTTCAGGAAATGTAAAATGCAGGCTAGGGGATTGCAAGAGAGATTCTAAGCCAGCTTCTCCCCATGTAGCAGGTACTACATGAATTGGGTAATGGGCCACTCAAGTATGGTTGCCACATAGAACTGCAGGGCTGTCTTTGTCTTTTCATTCATTTTCTGCTGGGAAATTGTTCTTCTTTTGCTGCATGTGAGCAATAGGTTCAAACAAATATAAATTTCCCTTATTTTGTCATAATTACTAACGATTCCCTATATAATTGACTAATGGAACAATAATGAAGAACGCTAATGAACGTTGAATTTTATATCCGTTACTATACATACTCTTCATGCAAGGTTAGTGTAATCTTCCACTTTGCATCTGGGAAGGCCAACGCTAAAGACCAGGTGACGTATCTGAGGTCACGTGACTGCTAAATGGCAGCTGTTGACTTAAGACACACCCATTGAGATATCTGGTTGTGGAGGTGCTGGTGGTCATTGCACATGCTGTCCCCTAACTGTTTTCCCTGTCATCGTCTTTTCCCATTGCTTTGCAAACATTCTTCAGTGTTCACAAAGGACTTATCCACTCTCTTTTCTTCTTTAGTTCTTGAAGCAGATGTATGTGCTTGTATTGGGCTTAGATGTACTTGGGAACCCATTTGGACTGATCAGGGGCCTGTCAGAAGGAGTCGAAGCACTGTTCTACGAGCCCTTCCAGGTACTGACTGAAACAAATGTCCTGCTTTCTAGTGACAAGTATTTGTATTTAAACTGTATATGACAGTGGAATAATGTTCAAATAATAATAAAAAATCAGCTTTAGGTATTTATTTAAAGTACTTTAGGTGACATTGAAAGATTGTTTTACATTCAGATGAACACATCAAATGTTTATCTTGGGCAGTAAAGTGTGCCCGAGTTTTCTGGTATTCCGTGTTGTTGTGAGTATCTGAGTGCTGGGAAGATTGCAGGCAGTTTCTGCCGCTGTGGAAAGGACTGGAAGGGATGTCAGGAACTGACTGTCCTCCTTGGTACTCTTACCTCACATGCCCGCCTTGGTTTCAAGAGTCCAGACGACCAAAGTCATAAAGGTTTCGGAAGGACCGTGTGGAGAGAATAAGACAGAGAAGAGAGCCAGACAGTGTAGACCTGGTCCTGTAGCACAGCTGGCTCTGGTACGCCAGTAGACTGTACTGAAAGCTAACTGTGTGTCGTGATCATAGCCAGTGATTGACACCTGTTTTGTATAATCTGCTGAGATTGTGTGGGTTGAGACTGCATTTAACCATACACAGTCAGTATAAATCTTTGAGTATTTAAGAGATAGCATGAAAATGGTTTTGGTCACAGTCTTTATGGATTTTTATACTTTCTTTGTCTTCATGGAATCTTCAAAATGCTAGATTAAAAGTCTTACACTTATTAAAATTTAATACTAATTTTTTTTTCTTTTTTTTTGGATCAGGGTGCTGTCCAAGGCCCTGAAGAATTTGCTGAAGGATTAGTGATTGGGGTGAGAAGTCTCTTTGGACACACAGTAGGTTCGTATGATCAATGTGTGTCTATGTATGTAATTACTGTTCTAAAGTACACCGTTTATGGAAGCAAGTGGTTATATGTAGTGAGAGAGAGAGAGAGTTCACTTTCCAAATAAACTCCTAAAGCACATTTCCTTCATTTCAACGGGGGTGACTTAACAGTGACCTCCTGGGCTCTTGGTGTTCACAGGTTGGATGAGTGTGCTTTAAAAATCGTGTTACTTCTCCTGAGAGCAAAAATTCACAGTAATTTTTCATTTGCATATGAGAAGGAACTGTAGGCACTTATTTAAAGCAGGCGCATGCTGTAGTGTGTGCAGTGGCAACTGACTTCTTGTATGCTCCGCAGGTGGTGCGGCGGGAGTCGTATCTCGAATCACTGGTTCTGTTGGAAAAGGCCTGGCAGCAATTACAATGGACAAAGAGTATCAGCAGAAGAGAAGAGAGGAGATGGGCCGACAGCCTAAAGATTTTGGAGACAGTCTTGCCAGAGGAGGGAAGGGCTTCCTGCGTGTGAGTCTCCTATTGAGCGTTCAGGAATCTATCACAGATGCACTGGAGCTATTAGACTAATGACATATGCTTTGTGGCTCTTTTTGCTACGAATTTCGTATGATTTCGTGTTTGTAAAATCAGTGTGTGCAGTTACATGTGCATGTTGTTCACTGTTAATTTTTTTTTAAATTTTTATTGGATATTTTATTTACATTTCAAATGCTAGCCCTTTCCCCATTTCCCCTCCCTAGAAAACCCCTATCCCATCCCCCCTTCTCCTTTTTGCTTTTATACAATTTTTTTAATGTTAATCAAAGGCTTTATAAGTTTGGTAATGCTCAATATCAATCAGAAGTGTAACCTAATACCCAACCTATATATATTAACTATCTTTGACTGACGGAGACATGCGAACATCCGCCTCCATGTCTCTGTCTCTGTCTCTGTCTCTGTCTCTGTCTCTCTCTCTCTCATCACCTAGCTCCTCCTCTCCTTCTCCTCCTCCTCTCCTTACTCTTCCTCTCCTTACCCCTCCCACCTTAGCTCCTCCTACATATCACCCTTCCTGTTAAAATAAAACTTTTCTCTTAAAATACAATTAGAGCATAGCCAATCCCAGCTATTTACTTTGAGAGAAAAGATTTGAGAGGATGGTTTTCAGCTGACATTCATTCTAAAGCCAAGAAAAAAAGCCAGGTTCAGAACTAAGTCTTTTAGTTAGGAGGGATTACAGAAGTTCTGGTTAGTCAAAAAAATGATGGACTGGGTATTAGATCTATTTTGTACCTTACTGACACAAATTGGTATGTATTGTTATGCACTGTTAAGTTCTTAATCTTATAAAACAAATAGCAAGAAAAAATTAATATGTCTATGGAGCCCTCTAGTGGTTGGTTTAGTGTTAAGCACCGTTGGTTTGGAGACTTGATGATGGATTTCTCTTGCAGGGAGTTGTGGGTGGAGTGACTGGAATAATAACAAAGCCTGTGGAAGGTAGGTAGAAAACACTTCTCACCTGCACAGAGGGGAAGGGTACATGCATGCCAGGTGCTATTGATACTCCATGTTTGATTGAGAGGATTACTGACTAAACTTTATATTACAGTTGTGATTATCAATGTGTTGTCTTCAGAGAGGTAAAGTAGGGACTGACTCAGATTTTGAATGATGTTTTCATCAAGGCCAGAAGAAAATTAAATTCTCTGAGGCCCTCTGTAGCAATTGACATGTGCTAGGTATATATACATATGCATATATATTTTATTTATATTTAAAATATATATTTAATATATATTTAAAATATATAAAACATATAATATATTATGTATTTAATATTTTATACACACACACACACACACTTACACACTTTTAAAAATTAAAAGCCAATGTTGGAGGACTTACATGTCCCAGTAGTGTTGGCACATGCTGCATGTCTCAGTTTTAAAGCTTACCGCAACATAAAGCTACAGTGATTGTGCTTATGTGGCGTGATACTGCCATGAAGGTAGACATGGAGGTCAGTGAACCCTTCAAGTACTGGATCTTTGAGATGGGTGCTAAGCCGCATCTAGCAATGGCTTCAGCTGATGGGATATGTACATGTGGAGGACAGTAACCCAGCCCTTACGTATACTGGATGGAGTGCAGAGGGCCAGAGCAGAGGTCAGAACTACAAGCAGAGCAGCAGCTAGTGCCGTGGTGTGACAGAGCCCTTCCAGACGGGACACCAAGGCATGGCCGACCACAGACAAGGCAGATAAGTCGGACTCAACAAGATTTAAGTTTTTATGTGTTGGAAGATACCATGAGGAAAAGGACAGTTTGCCGAAATTAAAACAAAGCTCATGTCTCAGAAAATATTATCATAAAAAGAAAAAATTAAACAAAATGAGATAAAAGTTTTGTACTATAGTTGATAAGAGATTTATTGCTTGACTATAGAAAGATCTTGTATAAGCTAACAAGAAGAAGATAATCCATATTAAAGCTGGAAAAAGATCTGAATAGACTGTTCCTCAAGGAAGATATACAAGTGTACACTTTAGTCATCTGGGAAGTATGGATGGAAATCAAAACTAGAGTTCACTTGACATCAGTTAGGGTCACTAAGGTAAGCCAGTGCAGGCGTGGGGCAATTAGAATCTGCATGGCTGCTGGTAGAGCACACAGTAGTGCAGCCACTGATAGCAGAACGTTCTGCCAGTCCCTCGGCAATTAAACATGGACATACCATGTGTCAGCAAGGTACCCCCAAAGTGTTGAAAGTAGACTTTCAGTCTTACATGAGAATGTTCATAACTTCATTATTCGTTGTAGCAAAACATAAAAAGACCTGTCAATCCCCAATGCATGAATAAATAAAATATGGCATATCTGCTCAATAGAATATTATTCAGTCATAAACTGAAGCCAAGCAGTGATATATGCCACAGTGTAAATCAATTTAGAATGCATGATTCTGAGTAAACAAAGTCCAGTCTAGATAGACCATTCAGTGAAAGCTGCTCGGGTGTAGTGTCTAGAAGAAAGCATACTGGGTGTTTGCAAAGTCTGAAGAGGCGGGGGAACAGGGAGGAGCGGCGGTGAGCCGGATAGGTTCAGATGGGGATTGGGGAAATAGAGTGACAGACTGTAGGCACAGAGTGGCTTTCTGAGACAATGGGGATTTTCTAAAATTGATTGTGATGATATTGTACAGTTTTTAATAGACCAAAAGCATTTCATTTGTATAGTGGGACATTTTATAGTATGTGAACAGAATTTCTAATAAGTTGAGTTGTTTTTAATACACTGCTTGGATATCTTAATGGTTGTAATGGAATGAGTAAGTTGTTCTCTGTTAAGTTCTCTGATCTCCCTGGCAAGTACCCTGACTAAGCTGCATCAGTCCTCTCAACTCTGTGTGGGCCTCAGTATCCTGGAAATCTCTGCCCACTCTTGGCATAAGCATCTGCTGAAGTGGTCTGGTTTCGGCCCAGGAATGTGTGCTTTGAGAACAACCATGTTATCACGTTAAGATAAAATGTAATGTTCCCCAGACACCTAAATATTTGTGGTTTCTGAGCTGGCTTGTGTTTTGTTGCGTTCAGACCTGCTTACATTAAAGTATCATTGTGTATTTGTTGTCTTTGGTTTCCTAAAGGTGCCAAGAAGGAGGGCGCTGCCGGCTTCTTTAAAGGAATTGGAAAAGGGCTTGTGGGAGCCGTGGCTCGTCCAACTGGCGGGATCATAGATATGGCCAGCAGCACCTTCCAAGGCATTCAGAGGTAAGGGAGGGTGGGTATGCTGTAGTAGCCTGCTCTAAGGCTCTTGAATGCAATTGGAAGTCATAGAGGCTTTATAAAACCAAGTGGTACTGTAGAAAGGAATAAAAAAGGAATGAGTCTTACAGCCTAGTTTTCTTTTCATTTCATTTCATATTCAGTCAGTGATAGCCAGAAAGGCTCCAGTGTCCATGACTTCAGAATCTGATGCCTTCTTTCTTCAAGAAAAGAGTGACTGCTTAGGCATGGCTTTAATAATTTTTTCTTCACTTTGAATAAGTTTTAAAAATTACTAATAGGTTTTACTATTCGAGTAAAACTATTGAGTGGGTTTGATAACATCAATTTGTCTGGTTTTGAAAGATGCTCACATATTTTCCGTTATGTTATTCAGGGTAGCAGAATCTACTGAGGAGGTGTCCAGCCTCCGTCCACCTCGCCTGATCCATGAAGATGGTATCATCCGTCCATATGACAGGCAGGAATCTGAGGGCTCTGATCTACTAGAGGTAAATACTGTTCTTCATGACCGTGAAATGGAAAGATTCTAGGACAGAGATGTCATGGGTGATTTTTTAAAGACCCAATTGTGACTCTCTGAAGGAGTCTCCATGGTTTATCAAGTAGAATTTGTTGTTCCGTATGGTGGCCTGGCATGTTGAGGGGAGCTCCCTGGTCACTCATCTTCTGTAAGGACAGGAGCAAGGCACAAGGCCTTTTCTGCGTAGAAAAGACTGTCTTGGAAGCAGCTGCAGGCTGTTGCACCATCCGTGTGGCAGCTTGCTTAGTTACTGTGCTTCTTTTTGGCTTCTTGCTTTGTGCCTAATGTTGGGACTCCACTGCTGCCCTTTGTTCTCGACCACATGACCTGGCTCCTCTTACTGTGAGAATCGAAAATTATTCTGCTAGACAGAACTAGAGGAGAGAAGAAGATTTTAAAAATTAATGTATTTTGGTATTTTATCTCGGCTGTAGTTTCATTATTCTTAAATAATATGTATCTACTTAAATTGCTGTTCTCCTATGACTGGCTTTCCCTCAACAGAGACTTATTAATATTTTCATACTTTATGATAAAGATGACTTAGTTATTCTTAGCCTTTTGTTTTCATTATATGTGATTGCATTTTATCTTTCTGCATGCTTCTAACTTTCTTTTCTTTCTTTTTCTGCCTACACAGCAAGAGCTGGGAACACAGGAGTAAATGTTTCCCGTACTACCTGATTCCATCCTTAAAACTCAAATCAAACCTACTATTGTTTAACCGTGTGTGAATCAGACTGAGAGCGGATTTTAATGAAATTTTTTTATAACTCTCCCTTCTTTCTGAGTTTTTCAAAATGGTGGCCCATAGTTGAAAATTACGGCTTCATGTAATTCTACATAGGGCTAAGTGATTGGTGTAAAAGATTCCATGGTGTAGGAAATAACTTTGCTAGTTTGGGGTTGGGAGGTGAAAGGATGTTGAGCCCAGAGCACATTCTTTGCTACAGTTTTGGAAATTGTATCCCTTGTGAAGCAGGTTGTTCATGTACACTTGAGATGAAGTTGAGAAGGATGGCTCTGTGCAGTGAATGTCTATATTTCTGAATCTCGATGATGGAATTATGTAGAGTTCTGTTCCACATAACACCCCAAACTTACTTAAGTTATAGGACTATTAACCTGGGAGATAGTGTTTTCATAAATAATATGTTGTTTCTCTGAGCTTGTATTTAGACTTGAGATGAATCTTGGCATAGGAATTGTAGGAGAATGTTCCTTCAGTATATTTTTTTTCTTTCATAAATAATGTAATTTTATGTGGTCTGCACCCCTATCCTTCATCAGGGATGCTTTTGGAAAACCGAGCCCCATTGTTGGTTACGCTTACCTCATAATTACTAGTTTTAATTATTGTAAGTAGAGTTAGTAACAGAACATGTAATTAGGCAAATTACCTCTGTGGCAGCTGAATGTATAGATATCGCTCCTTTTATAAACAAACAGAGAGGTTTGGGAGATGGCACAGTTGGTAAAGTCTTCCTAGCAAGCACAAAGACTGGAGTTTAGATCTCCAGTACCTGTAGAAAAGCCACACGTGGTGGGTGGCACATGGGCTCCAGTACTGGGTGGAGTAGGTGTCAGGAAACGGCAGAACCTGGAGTTTGTTGACAGCCAGCTCACTTATTTTTAGTGAGTACCAGATTTAGTGAGATAGCCTACTCAAAATCAGAGCCCAACAGAAGATAGTAATGGAGGACACCTGATGACAAGCTCAGTCCTCCACACATCCATGTCTGCACACCTGCACACCTTCACAGACTCACACACAAACACACACATGCATATGCCACATGTAACATGTGTGCACCCCTTCACAGACACATGCACAGATGTACACGTGCATATGCCACACATAACATGTGTGCACCCCTTCACAGACGTATGCACAGATGTACACGTGCACATGGCTCTGACACTGCATAAAGTTAATCCCCAGAGATTTCTCTCGATGAAAACAAAATAACTATGAATTATCATTTGTACCCCAGCTAATTCCCAAAGTAAATGATATTTTAATCTCTATTTAAAATAATAATGGAAATGTTTAATTTTGTGATTTAACAGTGTCTTTATCTATCAACTAATATTGAAGCCAAAATAGAAACTTGATCACTAATATATATCTGAAAGATAATGAAGCTGTTAAGATGCAGGCATTCAGTTGGCTTATATATCTCTTTGTGGACAGGGTCTACTATGTGGCGATGGCTGACCTGGAATTCTCTGTGTAGACCAGGCTGGCCTTGAATCCACAGAGATCCTCTTGCTTTTGCCTCCCATGTGCTGGGACTAAAGGCATGCATTTATGGTTTTAAAAATAGTTATAAAAAGCAATTAGTTGAACACTTTATGTCTAAAGCAGACACTGTAAAGAGAAAATGACTGATGTCCAAATAACCAGACAGCACTGGATGGACAAAAGAAGTGACTTGCGTCCTTGGCTGGGGCACAGCTCAGGTAAAGCAGTATGCATAAGGCTTGGGATGGAACCCTGGCATCACCATGTTCTCCTCAAAACAAGACTTCTGTGCTTATGGGATCAAGTATAGAAAAATATGTAAATATTAATAGTAGCCAAAACAAAAAGCTTCTAGTGCCTGGATAATTGGGGATAGGTACAATGTCCCCATGTGTGCAGCTTCTGTGAGAAGTGTGACACAATCTGTCACTTCATATGCTCCTTGTGTGAGAGTCACAAGTTTTAGTTTTCCTGAATATATTCCAATTTTACTGAGACTTTTGTGATCCTCTGAAATCTGGGGTCTTTTTCTATTTATTATGTTTTATTTTATTTTTTAGCTCCTTAGTGATCTTGTGATTTCTCTTTTTATAGATCTATGTATTAAGCAAAAAGTTATTTTAGCTAAGGCTGTAGTCATCTTGTATGGCTTTTAAGTTTTTGTTACACTGTCAGACAACCCTTTAAATTGTAATATATTGTACTAATTTTGAAAGACATAGAAGGTAATTGCTGTAGGGTTTGGTAGCTTGTTCCTGGGTAACTGAGTTTAGCTCCTGCAGCTCTCCCTGTCTTGCTGTGATCAGAGAGCTGAGCAAGAAGTACTTTCTGATCAGTTAGACTCTGCTGGATTGATTCCTTAAGGAGTAAGTGTAACTAGACCTGTAAATGTCACAGAGTTCTAGAGTGTTAGATTATATCCTCCTCGCTCTTACTGTAATAGACTGGCTTATTCTAAATAATTTATTTGGGGGTCTTTTTGAGCTCCCTTTATTATTTTTTTAACCTACATTCCTCTGTGAAAATCCTCACTTACATGCCATGTGTTATAGCATAATCCACTCTAGGATTCCCTTAAGATAATGCTGCTTATGTGGTACATGTATGCATATGTATGTATGTATGGATAGATAGATAGATAGATAGATAGATAGATAGATAGATAGATAGATAGATAGAGATAGTCAGGCTTTATTTATTATTTATTTTGCTGGTAATTCTTAATAGTCATACAAGATTTAATGTGGTTTTCTTTGCTTTTCTACCTTATTATGTTTTTCTGTGTATGGAGATGTTTTATTAACACTTTAACCCTTGCCTGTCCACTCGCTCGCTGAGGTAATCTTGCATTGTGTATCTCTGTTCTTTGCTCTGACTTTGGTTCCTGTATTGTACTCGGTGATATTATTAACTCTGTGATCAATACCACTGTATATTTGCATTTTGCCTTTTCATGCCTTGTGCTGTTTCCTTAGAATTAATTTGAAAGGGATGAAAAAGAATGGGTAAAGGATTCTTTCCTTTACCAAAAACATTACTAAATTCCTCATGTTGAGTTTTGGAACCAAGTATTGCATTGGTCAGTTTGGTTTCCTGTCACCCTCAGTGACTGAATTTCAGAGTTTAGTGGGTCTCTAGTAGCACTGAAAAGGCGTTTTTCAGTGTATCCTGTGATACATTGCACATGAGGGCTCTTGGCAGCTGAAGCACAGCTTGGTAAAGAATGGACATGTGAGGAGAGAAGCAGGCATCCCCGTTCCCCCAGCTTCTCTGGCTTAAACATGCCATCCTGCATATTGCTAGATCCAGCTAAAGGCACTACATTATTATAGTACGCTATTCTGTTTTTCTATTTTCTCTGAAGAAACTGAGGGATTGATGGCAAAATATTGTTGAGAATTCACAGAGCGGACTGTGAAGCAAAGTGCCATCTCCTCTCCAAGATGTGTTCTGAAGATGCGGCTTCAGCTCTGTGGGAATTCTCTTCCTCATTCATGGCTCTTGCAATCCTTGTTTGTAGCTTTTCTTTGTAATTGGCAAGGAATGAGTAGGGGCCAACATATTTTTAAAATGTGGGTTCCATCGCCAGCACCACCAATGACAAATGTACTTGAGCTTTGGGATCCCAAACACCAGGTGTGCTTTCCTGGCAGTGCGTATGCTGACTGTATGGTCCTGACGCTGTTGGGGTGTGCTCTCAGTCATGCAGTGGTACAGTCTTCATTACCCAGTGTGTCTGTCTTCTGTATTTATGCCCACATATTATTTGATCTTTAATTACCCATTATAGATGACCTCAATGATGTTTATTAGTATTTGTTATAAAAATGTATTTGTTTTTAATGTGTATTGACTAATATAAGTCAATAGTTTTAAGATACTTGAAAAAGAAAATAAATATTTTATTGGCTACAATTTATACTTGGGTTATTTGTGCATTAGGAATAAACTGTGCAAATATTTTGAAATGCTAGAAAATTTTTGTGTCCATAATTGTCTGTTTTAATCAGAAATATAATTTCATACAAAAATGTTGCTTTTCAACTTGTGCTTAATCTAATGACCAAATACATAGAGACAGCAAAGCCCTTCCAGAATTATCATTATGTGGTATATATAACCCTGTCCAAATAAGTGGTTGGGTCTTAGCTTGTTAAAAATTATTATGTATGTGTGTGTGCCTGGGTGTGTGTTTGTGCACCATGTGCATGACTGAGCCTTTGGAGGCCAGCAGAGGGCATCAGATTCCTTGGAACTGGAGTTGCAGGAGATTATGAGCTATAGTGTGGATGCTGGGAATGGAACCTGGATTCTCTTAAAGAGAAGTAAGTGCTCTTACCCACTGAGCCATCTCTCCAGCACCCAGGTCTTAGCTTTTAAGAAAACTCACATACTTCTCTCAAAAAACCCTGAAGAAAACTGTGAACCATCCTGTGAAAAGAATTTCAAAACCACTATTTCTGAATTTTATGTCTGTGCCATCCCAAGTCCTTGCCAGGGAATGACCCTTTAAGGACCACTGAGACATTAATGTGGTGATTTTTTTTTGTTACCATATTTATGTATTCTTAAGATGTGTGATTGTTTCTGGTTGATAGCTTTGAGTTTCGTAAGTTACTAAGAGCAAAATATTTTTCATCAGATGGTCACTTGGTAAGCATTCCATATATTTGTCTCTTAAGGCAACAATGAAAAGTAATCGATAACTATATTGCAAATAGGCTATTTTCTTGCTGCAAATGCCAATATGCAGTATTCTGGTTTTGTTTCTAATGTACCTTTCCCTAACATTGATTATCACTGGCTGCTGTAAAAATTATACTTAAATATATGTAATTCCCAAGTCTTGCTTCTTTTTTAGAATCATATCAAGAAGTTAGAGGACGAGGCCTACCAGTTCCACTGTGCGGTTCCTGGGAACAAGAAGGCTGTCCTTATGATTACAAACAGGTATCACCTGCCTGCCAGATGCACCCAGCTGTGCTCATACTCATGGGAGGACTTTCAGAGGACACAGTGACAGATGGTCAGGGGCAAGATGACCATTTCCATATGTCAGAGACACACAGCTCTGGATAGCTCTCTGACAGCATGTGCTCCAAGCCTCTCATTCTGGAGATGCAGAAGCTTGGCCCAGATTAGCTTAGGGCTTATCCAAAGGCAGCAGCTGCTGAGAACACATTGAGCATGGCCTTACTCTTGCAGTGAGGTCACTGTAAGGAGTCACTTCCAATAGAAGAGGGCGATGTCACTTTCCCTTGTAAGGTTTTATATGGGATATTGACAAATCCCTTTTCAGGATCGTGTTGTTCTGTATGCCCATCAAATTCCTTCTGAGTGTTTTGGAAATAGCAAACACCTTCTCCAGAGAAAAGGGATTTGTGCTAAAATCTCAAACTTAGTGTCCTGGGATTTACCCTAGAAATAGACTTATCTCAGATAACTACTGTAGATCAATAATTTTCAAAGTGCTGTATTTTATAAGATTAAAGCAGATTATGTAGAGTAGGCACACTCTGCCCAGTGTTCTTTCTCCCTTTCTTTTATGCCCCCCTTCCTGCCATCCTCTATCCCTTCCTTGTTCTCTCCCTCTATCCCTTTTCCTCCCTCCCTTCTTCCTTCCTTCCCTCTCTCACTCCCTCCCCCTTTCCCTCTCTTTTCCTCTAATGTATCCATCTGTCTGCGTTTTGGAAACCAAATCCAAGGTGTAATGGTTGCTAAGCAAGTGCTCTCCCACCAGGCTGCAACCCCAGCTCCTCACGATTGGATCTGAATATACCTGGGTGGGAAGAAAAATAAGGAAAGGTGAATGAAGTACAGAATGTAGACTTTGATATGAGCCTTTCTAAACAGGTTAGCTAACCAGTCATATAAGGAAGGGTTATTCAGTCACCATATTGGTCCATTAGTTGGGATGTGAATGCAGGGGCTGTAGAGATGGCTTGGCAGATAAGAGCACTTGCTGCTCTTGTGGGGGCTCAGGTTCCGTTCTTAGCAGCCACCTTGGGCTGATGCCTCTGATGTCGTTGGGCACCTGCACTTAAGTGCACACACCCATACTCAGATACACTTCAAAATGAAAATAAGCCTTTGAAAAGTCTGGAGTGGAGATCTTGGAGACTCCATACAAGAGTGTGTCACCTAATTGAACTGTGATACTTGGAGCAGGAGAAAGGAAACTTCATGTTAGGAAAATGTGTTACTGCCGTGCTCGGGAGAAGAGAGAGCTTAAAAACAGTAAGTTGCCTTTGGCACAAGGCTTTGCTGTCTGATACTGCACTGGACTTAGGGTCAGGGATGTGAGGATGCTTATCAGAGACTGATAGACCTGTGTGTGGGTACTGAAAGTGTCACAAGAAGGAAGGCACTGCGGGCTCTTGGTCTGCAAGGACCAGGGATCCTATAGCTATCAGTCTCAAACAATTCCAAAATTCTCATAGCACCCCCTTGAGAAACATTAAACCCCCTGCTTTAATTCCCCTGTCCCTTGGTTCATTCAGGTCTGCCTTCCTGAACAACCGGGTCTAGCCCATTCTCTCTCCTTATAGCCACTGTCATAGTAAGGCTGACGATGTTTCCTCCTGGGCTTTGCCGAAACTGCCAGTCTTAATGTTCTATTCCCGACCGGGAGCCTCAACTCTCTGCTTATCACCAGAAGTATGACTGAAATAAAGAACCTTCATATTGGGTCTGATTACCCATAAGTAAAAGTTGTAATTTAATAAAGACACTAATATCATTCTAAAATCAGACATTAAGGTGATTTTTCTTGCCAAGGTATGCATTTGGTATTCCAGCCTCAGACCTCCACACTCCTCAGCAAGCCTTCCCTTCTGCTCAGGTTGATGGTACAGGCTGTTATCCCTGCTGCTTGGGAAAGCAAGTCAGGAGGACTGAAGGGTTAAAACCTGACAGATTGAATTGAGGGCCAGCCTGGGCAAAGTTGTGAGACCTGCCTTGAGATACATGGGGGCAAAGCTCGGTGAGAGAGTACTTGCCTAGCATTTGCAAGGCCCTGAGTTCAGTTCTGAGTACCACACAATCGCTTTGCACCACTTAGTCTGTCGGAGTGTCTGTATTGTCTAAACAATCTCTGTCTCTTTATAAAGAGAACACCCTCTTTTCATGATCAACATGAACTCACCCTCCATGTCATCTGTGCAGCCTGTCCCCTTTCCAGTGCTGAGTTCTTGGTGGCATTCATTGTCTGTATGCTTGCTTTCCCTTCTGGGCACGGGGTGCCTCTCCAGCAGAGCCCTCACCTTTATTCTTTCCTCTGGCACCTACATGTTGTTTGAATTCACAAATCTACATTTCTAGTTTTGCTGTCTTTGGTGGAGACTTACAATCAAGTATAGTTACATCAATTATTAATCTGACTTAGTGACTGGGAAATCAGTCTTGGTGTCCTTTAAGAATTATGCTGGTTTTTTTTTTTTTTTTTTTTTTTTTTTTTTATTGCTATTCAGTAAAATGAGACATTTCTCCTGTGATATACATTAGCGTTAAAATGTTCAAGTCTGGTATTTATTAGTAGGTCCAAAGTGAGTCTTTGCTGACATTTGGGCTTGTGACATTTCCTGTATGATCTGTCTTGGCTGGAAGGCATAAGTGACTGACAGGAAAGAGCAATTAGGAATATTCCCAGTAAATTGGCTCCTCTTCAGGGGCTTTTCTGCTTCTTGCCTCCCAGATGAGGGTACATCCTGTGCCTCTTGTGTTTCAAATGTGATTTCCCTCTCAGTTGTTTTGCTGGTTCAAAACCAAAGACAGCATTTCTGAATTCTGCAAGATAGACAGAGGGGCATTTCTAAAGTCCATTTAGTTTGGTAGAGAGTTATATTGCATTCCATTTAACATTTATATAGACTTTTTTTTTAAAAAAATGAAGAGGATACTTTCCTGAGTGATTTTAAAAATTTTTTTATTATTACTTTTATTTTTTGACAATCCAGCCATTGTCCCCCTTCTAATCCCCCTCCGTCAGTTCTTCATCCCATTCCTCCTCCCTCCTGTTTCCAAGAAAATGTCCCCTCCCCCACCAGGCCATCCCACTCTCTGAGGCCTCAAGTCTTTCCAGGGTTAGACACAGCTTCTCCCACCAAGGCCAGACCAGGCAGTCCTCTGCTATATAATTGTTGGGGGCCTTGGATCAGCTCTTATATGCTGCCTGGTTGGTGGCTCACTGTCTGAGAGATCTCAGGGGTCCAGGTTAGTTCAGACTGCTGGTCTTCCTATGGGGTCGCCTTCCTCAGCTTCTTCTAGCCTTTCCATCATTCAACCACAGGGGTCCCTGACTTCAGTTCAATGATTGGGTGTAAGTATCTGCATCTGCCTCAGTCAGCTGCTTGTTGCCTCTCAGAGGACGACCATGCCAGGCTCCTGTCTGTACTAGTGTCAGGCCTTGGAGCTTCCCCTTGAGATGGATTTTTTTTTAAATTTTTTTATTGGATATTTTATTTGCATTTCAGATGCCATCCTCGTTCCCCAATTCCCCTCCCTAGAAAACCCCTATCCCATGCCCCCCCCCTTTTTTTTTTTTTTTTTTTTTTTTTTTTTTTTTTTTTTTTTTTGCTTTTGGGCAGGTCACTAGACCGCCTTTCCCTCAGTCTCTTCTCCATTTTTGTCGCTGCAGTTCTTTTAGACAGGAACAATTCTGGGTCAGAGTTTTTGACTGTGGGATGGCAACCTCATCCCTCCACTTGATGCCCTTTCTACTAGAGGTGGACTCTATGAGTTCCCTCTCCCTGCTGTTGGGCATTTCATCTAAGGTTCCTCCCTTTGAGTCCTGAGAGTCTCTTACCTACCAAGTCTCTGATACTTTCTAGAGGGTCCCCCCACCTCTCCCCCAATCCCAAGGTTGCATATTTTCACTCATTCTCCTGGCCCTCAGGGCTCCTCTCCTGTTCCCCCACCCCACCCCCATACCTGATCATGTCCCCCTTTTCCCCTCCCCCTCCCATCTCCCACCCAAGTCCTACCCAAATCTCTCCCTCCCTCTGCCTCCCATGATTGCTTTCTTCTCCCTCCCAGGTAAGATTGAAGCATCCTCACTTGGGCCCTTCTGCTTGTTAACTTTCTTGAGTTCTGTGAATTGTATCCTAGGTCTTCTATACTTTTTGGCTAATATCTGCTTATTAGTGAGTATATACCATGGATATCCTTTTGGGTCTGAAGTACCTCACTCAGGATATTTTCTAGTTCCATCCATTTGCCTGCAAAACTCATGATGTCCTTGTTCTTAATAGCTGAATAGTATTCCGTTGTGTAAATGAACCACATTTTCTATAACCATTTTTTTATTTGTGGGACATCCAGGTTGTTTCCAGCTTCTGGCTATTACAGATAAGGCCACTATGAACATAGTGGAGCACATGTTCCTTAGATATGGTGGGGCATCTTTTGGGTATATGCCCAATAGTGGTATAGCTGGGTCTTCAGATAGATCAATTCCCAATTTTCTGAGAAACCTTCAGATTGACTTCCAGAGTGATTGTACCAGTTTACAACCCCACCAGTAATGGAGGAGTGTTCCCCTTTCTCCACATCCTCACCAACAGTTGCTGTCACCTGAATTTTTGATCTTAGCCATTCTGATTGTTGTAAGGTGGAATTGCAGGGTTATTTTGATTTGCATTTCTCTGACCACTAAGGATTTTGAACATTTCTTTAAGTGTTTCTTGGCCATTTGAGATTCTTTTGTTGTGAATCTTCTGTTATATATCCCATTTTTGATTGGGTTGTTTTGTTTTTTGGAGGTTAGCTTCTTAAGTTTTTATATATATATTGAATATTAGCCTCTATTGGATATGGGGTTAGTGAAGATTTTTTTTCTCAATCTGTAAGTTGCCAATTTGTCCTATTGCACCCTTTAAAATATTTATTCTTGAGAATTTCATGCATATATACAATGAAATATGATCATATATGTCCTCCGTTTCTCTTTTCCAACTGCCCTTGTATTTTCTCCCAACATGCCTCTTTCTTAACTTCATGTCCCCCTCTTCCTTTTTTAAAAATAGCCCTCTGAGTCTGATTTTTGCTGCTAGTATACACATGCATATCGGCTATCCACTGGAGCACAGGAAACCTACCAGCGGCCATACTCAAGACAGAATGGTTTTCCCTCCCCAATGAACTATCCAATGCAGGATTTCCTCAGTAATGGGGCCTGGAGTCTGTTTCCCATCTACGCTGGAATTTGAGCTAGCTTGATCTTGTGCACATCTTGTAATGGTAGCCGAAGCGGCTTTGAGTTCTTAAGTGCAGTAGACTTAAATGCAGAGTACTGTCCAGAATACAGGGTTTCCCAGAATCCTCCCACCCTCCAGCTGCTACATTCTTTCTGCCTGCTCTTCCCTGAGCCCTGGGGGGAGGAAGTTGATAAACATTTCCCATCCTTCTTTGCTCAACACTCAGCCTCTGACCCTTAGCACCCTATGGGGATCAGCTTCTGTTATTTACTAAACACACACAGAGTAAAGGCTAGAGCTGATCTGTAGCTGTGTTTGTTTTCTTTTCCAAACTAGGCGAGTACTGTTTGTAAAGGAAGTTGAAATCCTAGGCCATATGTCTGTGGACTGGCAGTGTCTATTGGAAGATTTTGTGTGTCCTCCTGAAGTCAGTGAAAATCTGCTGAAGATTTCTGTTAAGGTGAGGAAATATGAATCAGACCTTCAGAGCCAGAGAGACGCAGTCAGTGCTTTCTGGCTGCCTCAGTCACAAAGGCAGACGCGCAGGGCCATCACTGTGCTGGCACATGCTAAGCTGTAGACAAACAACTAACTTGTATAACTTAGTTTCTGACACAGAGTGAAATATCAATTGATCTGCCAGAATTGCTTCTGCCTTTTGGTAAAATGAAGCATTGGTGAGTAGGAGCTTTTGTGTCTTCTTATGTACACTCACTTTGCTATAACCTTAGACATTTCTACAGATATTCTCTTGGCTAAGCTATCAGTAGACTAAGTAAGTACTTTGGGGAAAGTAATTGTTAGGTCTAAGGTCAGTCAGATGCTGAACAGGCTGAAATGCTTGCTGTTCAAGCATGGCTATCTGAGTTCGATTCCCAGAACACTGTGGAGAAAAATGACTCTGCAGAGTTGTCGTGACCTCTGCACACACACTGTCGCACTCACACCTGTCAACACATCACACACACAAGCAGTCAAAACTAGATTAGGTCTAAATAGCTCTGTTTATAATCTAGTGCACACAGAATGTCAATATGACTTACATGTGTGTGTCCTGTCTTTCCTCCCATCCTTTTCTAAGAATGGACTTTCCATTACACAGTATGGAGTTAGCAGAAGTTATAACTCATCTTTGCTGGGTTCTCAGGCTTACCCACTATTCACACACACACACACATTCTACTCTAGATGTATTTTTATCTATGTGAGAAAACATACATAATTGGCATTCTAAATATGACATTGTGTATAATATCTTTGTTTTGCTTAAATAATAATATTATCCTTTTTACCAAAACTCTCCAAACAACATTTCCTGTAGATTTTGAATAGGTTTAAAATGACTGTCCTTTACTTTTCTTATTATAGACAAGAGACTCTCAAGTCAGCCTGCCCATGTGTGTTCTGGTGCAGATCCTCACCTAGAGCATCCATGCACAGAGCACCCTGGCAGGAAACAGTGCTCTGGAGTGGGTCAGAATGTCCCATACATTTGTTACAGTTCCCTGGTTACCACCTGTCTCTCAGTTACTTTCCCCTTGTTGCAATAAGAAAACACCATGAGAAGGCAATGTATAGAAGAAACAGTTTAATTAGGGCTTGCAGTTTCAGAGGATGGGATCCATGATTCTGGAGCAAAGGCATGGTAGCTGGAACAGCTGAGCACTGTTTACATTGTGATCTGAAAGCCGGAGGCAGAGAGAAAGAGAGACTGGATGTGGTGTGAGACTTTTGAATCCTCAAAGCCTGTTCCTAGTTACACACCTCTTCCAACAAGGCCACACCCCAATCCTTCCCAAATAGTTCCACCAATGAGGTACCAAATAGTCAAACATATAAGCCTATGGGAGCCAATCTTATTCAAACTACTGTAGCATCTTGGCTTTACATCAGTGGTGAGAATTGACTCAGTGTATTTTTACATTGTGTAAGAATTTTATCTATCAGCAGATGAAGGGGAGGGCCTTTTGGTCCGCCACTGGTCTGTCTGCTGTCGTGCGTTGTCACAGTATGATCCTGATCCTGTAGGCTATTTATTGTCGCCTGCAGAAGCCTTTATTTTACACAAATAGGTCTGTAAATTCTGACTTCACTGTGCAGCCACTCTCCTTGTAGCAAGGTGATTTATTTCATAGCATACTTGGATATATGCATTCCAGTGGTATAGTGCTTATAAAATCAGTTGACATCCAGTTGAAGATTATGCTTTTTTTTTTTTTCTAAAGAATAATTCCTTTTCTGTCTTTATTTCTTTTAAAAACAGGAGCAGGGGCTGTTCCACAAAAAAGACAGTGCCAATATTGGCTATCTTCGGAAAATTTACCTGAAGGATCCCATCATAGCCAAGGTAAAAAGTTCATTTTAACAACCCCCTCAAGGTTTTTAACTGGAAGACATTTACAAGCTGGTGACAGCTAGTCGCCATTATTCCTCACACACTCTCTACTACCGGTAACTCTGAGTTACTGCTTCTGTGAATGGCAGGCTGGAAACTCACCAAAGTGGAAGAGTCATGGTTCATATTGCATGGGTGGGTGGTGGCCTGGTCCTTGTCCACACCTTCATGGAGACTCTGGCATCTCTGCTTTCCTCTACCCCTGGGTGAGCCAAAAGTCATCTTTGCAGTTGATAACCCTGCTTTGCCTTCCAGAGAGCCTTTGATGCCATTGAGAGTGCACAGTCAGCAAGGCAACAGCAGAAGCTGATGAGGCAGTCGTCAGTGAAGCTCCTCAGGCCCCAGGTTCCATCTTGACTATGGATTTTACAAGGCTTATGAGAGGGAACCAGCCGTTTCAGAAGTCCTGCTAAAGAGAACATTTCCAGCAATTCCTTAGTTCTGTTTTTTTATTTTTTTCTTTCTTTCTTTTTGACTCTTAATTTTTCAGTCTTGGTTTTGCAATTCTGCATATATCGAAGTCTGCTACACGTGTAGGTCAAACCTCAAAGAAATGCCACTTTGGCTCAGAGAGACTTGCTCATTAATATTAAAATTGTAAAGCAAAGAGTGGTGAGCTTGTTTTTAATTAGTCTTTACTAAAGAAAGGAGATTGTAAAATGGGTAGTGTTCTTTGAAATGTTTTAATCACATAAATAGTGGACACTCTGACATTTGTTTAAAGGTAATTTGTGCAATAATTGAACTAAGAGAACGCTTTTGGTAAACCAGTCGATTGAAGAAATACACCCAAAGGAGAGACAGTTTTCTATGTTCTTTTTATGAAAATGTTATTTTTTTTCTAATAGGATGAGTTTCACACGGGTGCTTTTTTTTCTCCTTTCCATCTAATCTCAGAACATGGGCAGTCTGGAAGCTTTGGCAGGCAGCCATGCACCGTTGTCTGTAGTGTGGCACCCACTGGATGTCAGAGTGAGTGCTTCCAGGATGAACTCATGAGCACAATTACAGATTTCTGAGACACGAAAACTGAGAAATTGCACTATAAGTTCTTCTGCATTCAGGAATATATAAAATACAATATTTTTTAAATTTCCAGAGATTTATTTTAGAATATAAAAGACTGCAAAGTGCGCCATAAATTAACATTTAATTCTAATGCATACCTGTAAATGTCTTTTAAATACCTGTTTGGAAGAGTGAAAAATCTCTACTTACTTTATTATGTAAGTTTTTTTAAAGGTCTGTACAGAGTTGGGAAATGGGTGTTCCCTGTATGCATCAAACAGCTCAGCATCTCTCTGAAGCTTGTTAGGTCAGGGCTGCCTGTTGGCAGGTTAGGTAGTGGGGCACGGGCTGCCTGCTATTCTGAGGGGATTTATTTCCTTGGGTGGACCTTTAGCCTTGTTCAGGGTGTTGAACATGGCATTTAGTTACAGCACACAGTCAGCGATGAAGAAGGTGTGGATGTTCTTGTCTTGCTCTGCCTTTGTTGATGTGGGTCCTCCTTCTACATTCGATGCCAGTCACACTGCATGGGAAGACTTCTTAGCTCCCCACTGCTGCTTCGTGTTTCTCTAAGGGAGAGTGCAGAAATCAGTGTCTGAATTTTAGTAGTTGTTAGATTTTTAATTCAGTTCCTTCCTTTCCTTTCCTCACCAAGCCCCCACTCCAGTTTCTTTTCTTCCTCCCTTCCTCCCTTCCTCCCTTCCTCCCTTCCTCCCTTCCTCCCTTCCTCCCTTCCTCCCTTTCTCCCTTTCTCCCTTTCTCCCTTCCTCCCTCCCTCCCTTTTGATAAGGTTTCACAATGCAGAGCGGGCTGGCCTTGAACTCACAGAGATCTGCCTACCTCTGCCTCCCAAGTGCTGGGATCAAAGGCGTGCACCACTATGCTTAGCATAATACCTTTATTCCTGTTAAGAAAATCATTACATATAAAAATGATACCTTTAAACCTAATTGAACTTTCCAGAGCAAGTACACTAGCAGTCTATGTCTTTAAAACCGACTTAATCAGGAATTTGAATATCTGAGTACATTTTTCATGTTAATCACAGCTGCGGATGGTATCGTAAATATTTAAGGCATTCTATTGCACTGATGGTTTATTCAAGAAACAAGTATACAGAACATTAGACTAAGAACAATTAAGTCTGTAAACTTATTGTCTCAATTGACACCTGTGGCATTTTTATTTGATACAATGTTCCAGTAGGGGAGTAATCCAGTGATTGGATGTAATTAGGTATGTGGTCTTTTTTACAAATGCTTTCAGGGACAGAGACTTGCTTATAACTTTCTGAGAGAAATAAAACATTGTTATGTTGTTTACTTGTGTGAGATCTCTGTGTTTATGTTAAATACTGAAGTTGAATTCTCTTTATTTCAACATTCCCCTTTCCCCTTCTCTCAGGGTAGTCAGAAGGCAGGTGAGACATTGCAGAGGGTTTTACATGGAGTTGGTGAGGGAAAGCCTATTCCAAGGCTCTGAGCCCCTCCCACACTGGAGCAGTGTGGCCCAGCTTCAGCAGAACAGCATTTCACTGAGCTGCTTCCTGTCACGAGTTCTCAGTCACTGGGGAAAGTGACAGGGATGCTAAGGCAGGGCCCCTGGGGAACAGAATTCACAGTGGTGCTCTTGGCCATGCAGTCTCTTCAGTAGTTTTGAAGATCTGGAATGCTTCTCCCTATCTCTTGCAACCCCTTTAGTCTTTCCATTGCCAGCTACCCACCTCTCCCATTGGGCACTCATAGTACCAGTCTGAAAGCCCATCAGACACTGAGTTATCAGGTGAGAAGAGGAGGCTCACATGAGGTCTGTAGCAAGGCCGATACATCAAAATCCAAAGTGAACAAAACATCGGAAGAACATCCCTGGACTTCCTAAGAAAATCTAATCTGGGATAGACTTCTTACGTGAGATTCCTGGGATAGTGGTGTTCTAGTTTAAATTATGTTTGACAGAATACTAATATCTTTATGATACTTTGGGACTTTAAGTTCACTGGTCTGGGGGCGGTGCTCTCTGGAATCTGATGTTTTGTTTTTTAACAAAGCTCCAGGTTTGTTTCTAAGGCACAGCCCGAACTAAAAAAGTAATGATCTGACTTAAAACAGGCTCAAAAAACTTTCCAGATATCAATACCAATCAGGCATTGCAGTTACTGCCTGAGATACAAGAACCATCTTCATCTTGGAGAGAATGATTCTTGAAAAAACAAAAAAACAAAAAAAACCCAAAAAAAAGTATATTGTTTTGCTGGGGATTGTAGGAGTCAGTTCATGGCTCTCTCCTTCCACCATGCTGATCTCAAGGACTGGACCCAGCTTGTCAGCCTTCCCTGCTGAGCCAGCTTACTTACTGTCCCTGTCCCCACAAAGAATCCTAAAATGCAGAAGGTTGCCATTTCAGAGTCCTGTGTCCTTGAGGAAGGAGGCCTTCTGGTTGAATGTTGTGGCCATGATTTCTGTGGCTACTGCTAAGAGGGGTTCTAGGCTGTGTGTGGAGAGTGGAACCTACCAGGGCAGAGGGACATAGCTCACCCCTAATGGTGACCATGCCTCTGATTTTAAATTTCTTCCTGACTTCATTTTCAAAACCTCCATGGAAAAGTAAGAGCTCTTTAAATAATCCACATCATAGGTCATTTTAGACTGGAAGAACCTTCAGAAAGAACTTGCACTGTGTTCTGTTTTCATATACTTACATGTACAATCCTTTACTCAAAACAAAAAGCCCTGACAGCCAAAAGACTGTTCATAGGTTTAAAACAAAGTTACCTAGCACCAAAATCTGAACTGACTTGACCTGAGGTTCTTTGTATTCTTACTTCATGTAAACACCTCTGGCTGTAACTGAACTCTATTGATGATTATGGGGTGTGGACCTGTGGGATAGGAACCTTGTTGCCTCTCCAGTCTGAACTTCTATATTCTAAGGTTCATCTGGCCCAGGAGCCCCACAAGAGGTTGTGGAGGTCTCTGTTCTGTGTCAGTTAACCTTTCTCATTGCTGTGACCAAATACTTGACAAAGGCGGATAGAAGGAGTAAAGTCTTATTCTGGCTCGCAGTTAGAGCATACAGTCTGTCATGGCAGGGAAGGTAGAGGCAGGAGTGTGAAGCAGCTCACAGCATCTGTAGTCAGGAAGCAGTGGTGAGTGCTGATGCTCATTTTGCTTGCTCATTGTTATTAAGTTGGAGACTCCAGCTCATTGAATGGTATCACTCAAAGATAAGGTGGGTCATCTCACCTCATTCCAATCTAGAAACTTCATGCCATATACAGAGTTTGTCTCCCAGGTGATTCCAGGGCCCATGTGGTTAATAATATTAACCACATGCCCTCAAAATCATTACCTTCAGGTTATTGATTATTTTAATTTTATTTAATCAATAACATTGAATTATTAAACTTCTCAAAATTTAGACTAAAAACAAAACAATAACAACAACAACAACAAAAACCAGACCATAGGAGAGACAGTGAAAGGCACTAGAATTCTTTCCCATTCAGACCATGTCCCTACCATGTTTTACAGTTCAACTGGCTAGGCATTTTGCTATTGGGATCGATGTCTGGTAGAAAAAAGTACCCCGTGATACAACACAAGGATTTGTGACATCCAGAAGAAACACAAGCCAAGAATGAAGTGGTTCTCTCCCTCTTGTATATTAAGTATTGGCTGCTGGAAGGGAGGGTTTTAAATGATTGACCTCTAGTGAGAAAACAATCAGGTGGTGAGAAAATAGAGCATCCTGGCCCCTTAGGTCAGTCTCATTCACTAAGATAATAATGAGCCTTTACAGAGAGGACTTCCTCAGTAGCAATCCTCATAAACCCAAGGATCAGGTGACCTCTCCTGAGATGGACTAGGCTGCTGCTGATTTTCTAAATGGGGCTCAGATCCTATGATAAACAATTTTTTATCAAAAATAGATTGCAAATCTTGACTTTGGGTCTTGTAGTTTTTGTGGAGCATACCTTTTTGACACCAGCGTCTCCCTTGGCCATCTTTCCTCTTGGGTCATCTGTTCAGGCTTCCTTCCCATGCTTCATTGCGTTTCTGTGATTATCTCCTTCCAGGTTAGCAAAGTATCTTTATTGACTGACCAGTGGTTGCCAAAGAAGACTCTCGGTAACAGATTCTGTAAATGAAGTCTGATAGGAGCACAGTGTTGCCCATTCGTTGGTCACGGCTGGCTTCACACTACAGTGGAGAGTTAGGTAGCTGTGGGACAAGATAGCCAGAGCCTTGAAGTTAATGTTCTAGTTCTTAAGACTTGTCAGGTGGAGCAGACATAGACTCCACATGAGGCACCTAAGATGCTACAGTGAGGGATTAATTAAAATCAGGGCCTAGCAGTATCCTTCAAGACTCTGTCTCCACTCCCCACCCTCTGCCCTTGGTAGAGAACGATACTGTGTCAGTTTGTAATCAACATGGCCAATATTGGTGTCTTGTATTTCTTTGAAAACTTTGTGCCTTTATCCCCGGCCCCGTGTTATTTAGTTCTCTATGTGTTTTAAGCCCAACAGTTACATAGGCATTTCCCATAGAAAATACTCAAGAGGCTAAGTCAGTCAGCCCTTGGTTTAAACTATTTCCTGGACCTTGGAGAATTCTAACATGTACTCTAATGTTGCTGTGACAGTTAATAATATATGTAGCCTTTGAGGTATGATCGGGTGGAAGTAAAAACTTGACCTCTCTAATCCGTTTTAGAACTAAGAATGGAACACTCCAGGTTCTACCACAAGCCATTAGATAGTCCTGCTATCAGAAACAATACACACGCCCAGGATAGGTGCTTTCTCACTGTGGCTGGGAACTTGCCCAGGGAGAGATGGCATTTTCGATGACAGGGCATGACATAGAGCAGTGATGTAATGAATGAGCAGGAACTGAAAGATGTGATTTGGATGGGCGCTATAAAGCTTCAGCCTAACCAGAGGGTGCTGCAGCTTAGTTAAGCATGCCGTTATTGATGGTTTAAATTAAGCAGCTATAGTGGAAGAGGGCACAGCTCCCTTCCCCGTGGATTACTGTGAGGAGCTTAACCTACTTTGACACTTCTGATCAAATCTTCACTACTTCATTCAATTCACAGTGGTTCACACTTTCAAAAAGTAATAAGGGGGGGGGTATGAATTAGTGAATTAATATCTGAGTTCTTAGCTTTTTCAGTAATGAACTCCAGTCATTTGAGTAATCTATTATGAATAGCAGATTTTTTTTTCCTTAGGAAATCATACTCCAGGGAGGTTCTGGAATAGCCGTGGGGCCTATGGAACATTTAGAATTGTGTCTGAAGTCACTGTCAGCAGGAAACTACAGCTCGCTCATGTCAAAGATTCCTGTAGGTAAAGTTTAAAGACCCAGAAGACACTTGCTCCAAGTTGACCTCAGAAGAGCAAAGAAGGCCTCTTGTACATCTGTCAGTGCGGGTACAGGGTGGGTGGGAGCTATTTGAGCATGCTGGCTTATAAAAGCTGTAAAGGTGGATTACGCGTGACTTCGCTGGGTGGCTAAGACTGTATTTCCTGTGTCACCTGAAACCACTGCTCAGTCAATGAACATGGAGTTAGAATTCGACACTCTTATAATCACCAGCAATGTTTATATGTCAAATGATTTTGATTTAATGATTTTTGAAGAAACTCATCTACTTGGGGACCTGTCATAGAAACTCATCTACTTGGGGACCTGTCATAGCTTGAGTCTAAATGTCCTTCACAGGTTCATGTGTTTGAACGCTCAGTCCCTAGCCGATGGTGCTGTCTGGCGATGTTGTGGGGTCTTTGGATTCTGTGGCTCCGCTAGCAGACATGAGTCACTGGGGTCAGGCCTTAAAGGTTATAGCCACTGCTAGTGCCTGCCCAAGCTTTCTGCTTTCTTGCTCTCCAGTATGGGAGGACCTGCCACCTCATGCTCCTACCATGACACATGGAGCCAGGCCAGATGCCGTGACTTCCCCCAGCAGGATGAACTCTATCCCCTGAACCAAAAATAAATCTGCTTTTTCTTTGACATGCTTCAGCTAGGTGTTGAATTATAGTAATAGTTAATCATGGGCAGTCCTTATCTCAGCACAGACATATCTCCTCGTGGCTTTTCATCCACTGCTCTTAGCCCCAGACACAATGAGGACGTCTCTATGTTGAAGCTTGAATATGAAACACTCTTAAATAGAACTGAAGTTTGGCTTTGGGTGCTGCCATCCATTCAACCATAAATGGAGGTTTCCAAGTTTTCAACATCTTCTACCTAAACCATCCATAATCAGAATGACATCACGTCATCTTATATACCTGACCCGCCCCATTCACCCACTGAGGATATGGATGCATGAATCTCCAGTCAGTGCCATTGGAACCAACTGAGATGGAGTGGGCCTCAGACAAATTTAAATTTCCTGTTACTTCTCTAGTAGTAAAAAGTGTCTCAGCCTTAAAAGAAATTACTTACATGAAATAAAATGTCACTGTCATCATAATTGATTTTTTTATATCCATGCTGGAGAGATGACTTAGTCACTAATGGTCAGGCTCACAAGCAAAAATAGTCTCTCTATACACAGGAGTACTACACTATCTTTTTTATTAGACTTTTACATGCGTGTGCCTGCATGATTTTGTGTGCACCATGTATGTACAGATGCTAGGGAGGGTGGAGCATCAGATCCCTTAGAACTTTAGTTATAGGCATCTGGTAGCTGCCTGTGGGTGATGGGAACCAAACCCAGGTCCCCTGCAGGAGCA
Organism: Arvicanthis niloticus; assembly: GCF_011762505.2. Classification (NCBI taxonomy): domain Eukaryota; kingdom Metazoa; phylum Chordata; class Mammalia; order Rodentia; family Muridae; genus Arvicanthis; species Arvicanthis niloticus. The sequence goes on from NC_133435.1 coordinate 13,981,293, forward strand.
CCAAATGTTTTTTTAACTCCTGAGCTATCTCTAGAGCATGAGTTAGCCATGTAATAACTTTTAACTAAACTGTACCTTTGTAAACTTGTACAGTTATATAAAAAAAAATCCTGAGAAAAATCTCTTTTAATCTCTTTTTAGCTTATTTCTTTACTTAAAAATAAGACTTTTGGACTAAATGTGCCTTTATGTTAACCTTTGAGTTTCAATACGGGGAGAACGACCAATTTTAGGATATTTTAAAAGTGTGAGGTGTGTTTCTAAAGGAAGCCTTTCTTCCTTCTTCCTCGCAACTGCCCCACAGATATTAGGTGTATATTCTAAACTACCAGTGAGCTCTTTTTAAAAAGCACACAGCCTTTAGCCGAAAAAGAAGAGAAGGCGTGAGAAACAGTTGCTAGCCTTTTCATGTGGGAATGGTCTGGACTCAGAGGTGGATAATGAAGACACCTGGCGGAACTGAGCGTGGGAATGGCTAACCCTGGAGGCCACCATGCCTGTGAGATGGACCCTGCCATTCCTGTGGAGGCACACCCTTGGCTTCAGTGACAGTAAGGATCACAGCCACTCACCAAACCATAGCTTACCTTTCAAACCTGACAGCCATCATCTGGCACATCACAGTAAGGTGCTTTCGCTTTCCGGATAAAGAAGCCAGCTGGTAGGAGGAATTTACTTACCAAGTAGTGAGTAACCAACATTGAGCAACCAACCCATGGCACATTTCTGGTGCATGGCGCTACCTCTTTGGAAGCACAGTAGTAGCCTAGGGCTAGACATTTTTAAGCTTGAGAAAGCAGCATAGACAAAGCAGATTATAATGAGTTACGGATGAAACCTTAAATATTTTTCCTCTCTTTATGTGTACATTCAAATGTATTCATCCGACCTAATTCTCTTGTGATGAGATGGAAAGACATTATGACTCCTGTGGCTTCACCTTATAGCTGTTCTCCGCCCATACGAAAGCTTCATGTTTCTTAATCACAGGGTGTTTTCATAGTAAACACAGGGTTCTCATGTGCCACTAAACCCATCATCTGGTTAATGTTTTAACATCCCACTTGAGCTGAACACGTGTTCACATGTGTTGCAGTCTTAAGGTGCACGGGACACGTTTGTAAACACAAAGAAAACCACAGAAGCCTGCTAGAAAGAACAGAAAGATTACTAAAAAGAGATCAATAATTAGGATTGACAGCAGAACCTTTAACAGTCGCACCCGGGAGACATCACAAAGTGGGACATGACTAAAAGAATATCGATCATATTTAGTTGTGTTTAATCAGTTAAATTAACATTCAAGAGGAAGTTTTTCAGTCTCAGATAGTTTCTTAAGAAACCACTAGAGGTTATGGAGGTGATCAGGGTGCAAAGAGCTTACCATTCGAGGATGAGGGCCTCAGTTCAGGATCTCCGGAACCCATAGAAGAAGCCAGCTATGCCAGTAGAAGCCTGTGGTCTCTGTATTGAGAGACAGACAGGAGGATCTCATGGCTCATTAGTTGGGTAGTTTAGCCAACCAGTGGTCTCTAGGTTCAGGGAGAGATTCTGTTTCAATATAACATGGAGAATGATGGGAGAGGACATCAAGTATCAGCCTCTGGCCTCTGTGGGTGCATGTAAGGCACATGCATGTAAACACACACACACACAAGAGGGAGGGATGACTAAACTATGCCCTTCAGGAGAAGAGTAATAAAACCAAGAGTAGACATGAAATATAAAATATAATGGGAATAAATTGGTAATAGAGTGTAGCAAATATTGTATAAGTTGATCAAAACTACAAGAAAATGATAAAACACTGAAGCAAAGTTATATTTTCTTAAATTCTATGCTATAAGGTGTTCTTGGCTGCATCACCCTAGAAGGCTGTGATGCTCAAATTCAAGTGTTCTAGGGAGCATCTCATTAATTCATGGATCTCAGCAGGCAGTACATAAAAGAACAAAAGGCCAAGAAATACCAAATCTGCCTTAGGAATAGGCGTGTGGGACAGATCCAGAGGAACAAACAGAGACCACAGCAGGCATACAGTTTGTGAAAAGAAGAATAAGCAAGTGTATCAGGCACTTGGCTAAGTGCTTTGCATATTCTCATTTATCCTCAGAAATGGCATTGTGTTTGTCAGTGTCTCTCCTCGTAATAACTAAAGGCAGGGCTGGGAAGGTAGCTCAGTGGTTATGAGCACACATTGGCTCTCAAAGGACCCGAGCTGAGCTCTCAGTAACTGTGTTAGGTAACTCACGAGGTGCCCATAACTCCAGCGTCTTGAGATCTGACGCTCTCTTCTAGTCTTTCATTCACACATACAGACATACAGACATACAGACATACAGACATACAGACACACATACAAACATACATTAATAATAATAATAATAATAATAATAATAATAATAATAATAAATACAAATCTTTAAAAAATATAACCAAGTGGTAAAAATACCCGACATGTCTTCTTAAGAGATGGAAGGCTAAATGTGTGTCACAAAAAGAAAACCAAAAGTTAAAGCTCCTGAAAGGGTCAGGTAAGGATGATGGGAATGGGGTTGAGAGGGATGGGGGTGACGTAAGAGAGGGTGGAGGTAGGAATAGTCAGAAAGTTATGGACATGTGTGACATTGTCAAACCATCGGCAACCAACATGACTGGCAATTTGCAATATGTTAAGAATTCCCCTTAACTCAATATGAAGGAAACAACTCACCAGGAAAATGAGCAAAGGCTGTGTGAGCAGACAACTCATAAGAAAGAAATCTGAAGGTAATTCCAGAAAAAGCCTCTTGACACAACCAGCTTGCCTGCTGTCGCATGCGTGTTTGGGTGGCTAAAGAGGATGGTTGAGTAGCCAATGTGTCATGGGATTGAGTGCTGCTGGGAAGGAAAACCATGCTCAGAGGGGATTTCCAATGTCTGCCTCTGCCAGGCACACACAGGTAACCGTTCCCTCTAGGAATGCATGCAGGAACGCATACAAGCAATGGGAGAGATGTAAGTGTTGTAATGCTTGCTGCAACACTCCAGATATCGACATCGACATCAGTGTGTGCACGGTTGTCTACCAGTAGTGGACTAAAAAGATACACAAGAGAGCTAAAATAGTGTTTATTATAAACAACAGACTCTATAAATGTCTTCCCATGTCAATACATATACTTTGGACCACCTCTGTATATCAGCTCCCATAGCCAGGGTTTCTCTCTCTCTCTCTCTCTCTCTCTCTCTCTCTCTCTCTCTCTCTCTCTCTCTCTTTCTCTCTCTCTCTCTCTGTGTATGCACATGTGTGTGTACTGTGAGCAGACATGTATACATAGAAGCCAGAGAAGAACTGTGTGTCCTGCTCTGTCACTATCTAGCTTATTTCCTTTAGATGGGTCTCCGTATTAGTTCCTTTTCTGTTGTGATAAAACATCACGGCCAAAGGCAACTTAAGAAAAATAAGAATTTATTTTGGCTTCCTGTTTCAGAGGGAGTCCTTAATGGTATGGGAGGCGTGGCCATAGGAGGTCAGAGAGGGAGGCTGAGAGATCATGTCTCCATCCACACAGGAAGCATACTCTAAATGGACTGAGGCTGTAAATTCTCAGTGCTTATTTTCTCCATCAAGGCTCTGCCTCCTAAAGTTTCCATTACTTCCCCAAACAGTGCCTCCAAGTGGGTACCAAGTTTTCAAATCTGTGGGGGTACAGGGGACAAATTTCTATTCAAGCTACCACAGTCTCTCTTTAAACCCCGAGATGATGACTTTGGGGCTAGCCTAGCTGACCATCATGCCTCAGTTGTCATTCTGTCTCAGCTAACCATCGCCAACTGCCCTCAGGTTACACGTGTGTGAGCTACACTCAGCTTTTCACATGAGTGCTAGGGACCCAGACTCAGGTCCTCATGATTGCACAGCTCTCTGACCCACAGAGTCATCTCTCCAGTCCAGTGTTCATGGTTTCTCTCTAGCTATGGATCTGATTGATTCCCGTTGTTTCTAAAACAATCGCATATGAGAGTTATTTCCATGCTATTTACATTATATTAGGAATAATAGTCTGGAGAGGACTTAAAGTATAAGAGAGGATTTTGAAGAAACAGACAATCTAAAAAAAATTTTTTTTTAGAGAGAAGTCTTAGTTGCCGATATAGTTCATGTTCAAATATAGTTCATGCAAATGTAAGGCGCACAGTCCGTGAGGCATGCATGAAAATCATCTATGCCATCTTTAGGGAAGTGATTATTTCCGAGAAAGGAAAGAGGGAGGCAACGGAGCAGGGAGGGGATGGGTTTGGGTTATATCTGCACAGATTTGTTCATTAAATCAAAAGAGCAAGGTAGTTAACAAAAAATGGCAAAATGGTCTCAGCTGGTGCTAGAGTGAAGGTTCTCAACCTGTGGGTCGCGACCCCTTCCACAGGGGTTACCTAAGACTATTGGAAACCGCAGATATTTACATTATGATTCATAATAGTAGCAAAATTACAGTTATGGAGTAGCAACAAAAATGATTTTATGGATGAGAGGTCCCCACAACATGAGGAACTGTATTCAAGGTCGCAGCATTAGGAAGGTTGTGAACTACTGTCCTAGAGGGTGAGTGTGTTTTTTTGAAATTACGTGTCATACTTTGTGTTCATGAAACACATAATATTTAATTGGAAGGAGGGGAACAGAGGAAGGTAGGAGAGACAAGGCGAGGGATGAATGGAGTTTTTCTTTGTAGTCAAGTTGGGCATGAACAGTCAAAAGGCAAGAAGAGGCCTTTGAAACCACTCGCCTCTTCTTCATGGATGAACCACAGAGGGCCCAGGCTTCTCTCCTTAGACAGAGCAGTATTGGAGACAGAGGTCTGATGTGGAAAAGAAGGTTGCTGAGGGTGGGAGTGAAGAGAAGACAGCAGGCATTTGAGTGAGTCTGCCCGGGAAGGAGGCAAGGGGGAGAACCAGAGGCTGGGGGTGAGCCGTAGGTTTCACCCTGCCTGTGTCTATAGGCTAGAGAAGGACTGAGGAGGCAGCCTCTGAGGTAGAGCAGTGTTCTGGCTAGTTTTATGTCAATTTGACACTAGCTAGAGCCATTTGAAAAGAGGGAACCCCAACTAAGAAAATATTTCCATAAAATCAAGCTGTAGGCAAGCCCGTAGGGCATTTTCTTAATTAGTGATTAAGAGCCAGCCTCACCCTGGATGGTGCTGTCCTTGGCTGGTGGTTCCTGGGTTTGATAAGAGAGTGGGTTGAGCAAGCCATGAGGAGCAAGCCAGTCAGCAGTGCCCTCCACGGCCTCTGCATCAGCTCCTACCTCCAGGTCCTTGCTCGGCTTTCCCTGATGAACTGTTAAAGGGAAGTTTTAAGTGAAATAAACCCTCTCCTCACTGTTGCTTTTAGCCATGGTGTTTCACCCCAGCAACAGAAACTCTGAGACAGGCAGAAAGGGGGGCTTGGTGTCAGTCAGCTTAGCAAGAAAGTTAGGGAGAAGCAAAGGCCACAGTGTGGAAGATGTCAGCGAGCAGAAAGCCACTTTAAGACCAAGAGAGTACTGTGTTTGGGGTGGAACTCCATGCAGCCAGAGATTCAGTGATGCTCTGTCAATAAGCAGTTTGAAGGTATCCGTCATCCATCTACTGACACTTTCCCTAACTTTGTGTGGAAGGAAGGATGTCGGGCATTGTGGGGGCAGGGCAAGGTGGTATCCTTCTCCATGGAGAAGCCAGCCTTGCTGAGCTCTGGGTATTGGGTGGCTCCAAGTTTATATGACTTTCCTGGAACTAGTTTACTGGAGTGGAGGACATATTAAGCAAAGAATAACATCTGATTTAGGAGGACCTTCACTGTGTGCCCTCTGTCATCTCTCTGTTCAGCCTTGACTGTCCTACTCGGGGAACAAGATGAAAACATGGCTTTTCCTTTTTTTTTTTTTTTTTTTTTCTATGAAAGAAACAAATTTGCCCGAGAAATTGTTGACATATTTGAGATTTCTTTGACATTAGCAACTTCTGACAACTCAAGGTCCCCCAACGAAAAGTCAGGGTTTAATCTTGACATCTGATAGCTGCAATGGTGGGTGATAGGGGATCTCGGGAGGACTCTGAGAGACAGAGGGCTTCAGAGATGAGGTCTCTTGTGTCAGAGAAGAGTGAGCAAAGCCCCCTGCCCCAGAGCCATGTGAGTGGGGTGAGGGGTGAGGAGCTGCCCAAGAGGTACCCAAAGAGGATGAGGCCACAACCCAGCCATTTTCTTTTGTAAAGTAGCTTAACATACAGAAAGTCAGTCTATGGTAATGCCACCCTGAATGTGCCAGCCTTGGCAAATTGCATAAAATATGTAAAGTCCAACTGTGTAAAAAGAAATGTGTGTATGTGTGTGTGTGTGCATGTGTGCATATCAAGGTCAGAGATCAAGGCCAGTGGTTGACGTTGGTTGGATGTCTTCCTCAATCACCCCCCCCCACCTTATTTTTTGAGACAGAGTCTCACTAAGCCTGAAGCTTGCTGATAAGCTAGTACTATCTTGCCAGAGAACTCAAAAAAAAAAAAAAAAAAAAGAAAAAGAAAAAGAAAAAATAAAAAATAAAAAAGAAAAAAAAATACCCCCGATCTCTGCCTCCCAGCACCACGATACTGGCTTTTTAAATGTATGTCTGGGGGGGTCTAACTCAGCTCCTCAAGCTTGCATAGCAAGTACTTTATGGACTGCGGCATCCTCTTGCTCCGGGAGGGGGATTTCTAAGACAGGTTGGTTCTTTCTCTTTCAGGTACAAATACTTTCAGTCACTTGACCTAGGTTATCCAACCATGGTTGGCCAGGGCTCGGCGGGGACCTGCCTTAATGAATTAGATAAAGTTAATTCATATCTCATACACCAAATGATTGTCAATTGCTCCTTCTCAGGTAATTGAGAATGCTTGAAAGGTAATTTAAGTGGTACTTGATACTATTAATTAGCTCTCCCTAAGTTGTACGTTTCTTTGATGGAGCAGAAGCCTGGCTGACTCACACTGGCAATTGGTGCTGATGAGGTTTTCTGGGCAAGAACATTTTTTTTTTTTTCTGGATGGAGTTCTGACAGGAATCAAGTTTGGACTTTGGAAGCTTTGCCCTCTCAGAACTCTCTCATGTAGCATCCACACAAGGCAGCCCACACTATTTAACGTCTAATGAAATGGTTTGATTGGAAATATCCCTGTTCTAAGGTAGGACCAAAGAGCTGAAGCCATTGTGACTACGGGCTGATCTGATTAATTAAGACAGCATGTGTGGGGAGGGAGGAGAGGCTGGCTCCTTCTAGAAATATTTTCTCTTCCCCCAATATCTTTGTGAAAGCAAAGGAAATGAGACCCATGCTTTTGTTCTTGGGGAGCTCACCTTAACTTTGTCCTTCTGCAGAGACTTGTGTGGAACATCTCTCTGTGTCGAAGTACGAACCTTGTGATGTCCCAGGGAGTGGTTCTTGTCTTCATGAAGCTAAGAGGCAGAGCAAGAGTGACAAGCTGAGACAACTGTTCCCCTCCTGAGCTTGGTCCCGCTTGTTCCTTCTGTTCCTCTGTGAAGAATTTTTCAGTCTCACCTGTAGTCATATCACCCGAATACACCCAGTATTCTGGTCTTGGACACTAAGCAGGGGCCTGTCAGCTTTTGAATTATATGGGAAAGTTCCTACAATTTTGTGCTCGGAACGGGGCCGTCTCACCCTGGACACAATCTCTGGCTCAATCCCAGACCAAACCCACTCCTCTGTGGATCCCATCCCGAGGTCTGCCATATACTGCTTTCCTGTTGTGTATTTTTCTATAGCCAGCCACATGCAGCCTGCTGCACCCCCAGGAACCCCAAAGGCTCTACAGATAACATCTTCTTGACCACAGGGAAGTTTCTCAGAATTTGTCCCTCTCCACTTGCTTAAAGCCCACAAGACAGGATTGTCAGGGGAACTACTTTTAACCTATTGGGGTCCCTAGGTTTTTCTTCCTTTTCTCTAACTTGCACATGTGTGGCCCCTGGGACCTGTCAGTAGTAAAAATTTTCTATCTGCAGCTCCTAATTCTTAATGAATGCCACTCATCTTAATCCCAAATTAAACCATCCCCAGACCCTTTTCTGATCTGCTGTCTTTCCTTGCCTTGGCCACTGAAGGGGAAGGACTCAGAGTTGAGCATTGACAGCCCGGGCTGTGATGGGCTGTGGTGGGCTGGGGGTGGCCACTATGCTGTTACTACTCCGTTTGTCTGAAGGATGTGGCAGTTGGCTTGTCACTGGGGTTAGAAAAGGATCATTGTTATCCCATCAGGTGGGTGCCCTGTGGAGCCTGCTCTGTGCAGACAGACCTGAGTACGTGGTCTCAGGCCTGTCCTTGCCTCTCATCTCACAGTCCACAGCCTTTCTGAGAACCAAGGCAGGCTCTGAAAATTCTCATCACCCTTCTGGGCATCCGCTCATCTGATCCATGACTAAAAAGTCCATGTTGTATTGATCTTAGAGATTTGTGTCTTGGTGTCCTAGTTAAGGCCAGCATTGGTGATGAAGCACCATGACTAGAGCAATCTGGAGAGAAAAGGGCTAATAAAGCTTATGTTTCCACATCACTGTTCATCACTGAAAGAAATCAGGACAGGAACTCAAACAGGGCAGGGACCTGAAGGCAGGAACTGATGCAGAGGCCATGGAGAAGTGCTTGCTGGCTTGCTCCTTATGGCTTGTTCCATCCAGGTTCCCTCTTCTCCAATGACTCAAGCTTGTGTCAAGTCGACATGAAACTAACCACCACTTTTGGTAAATCTTTTCAGTGATCAGATCTGCAACCAGAAGTATCTGGTCACTGTTCACCTGGGGCAATTGGCATAGGGGGATGATCATAGGCAGGATGCACAGATGTAATTTTGATTGTTCTTGGAACCTGGGGGATAACTTTCTCTTTATTTAGACTTCTTGCAGCAAAATTATACACTGATTCACATATGCCCTATTGATATGTGCATAATTATGAATCCACACACTTGAATTGCACACTTTACAGTTAAACTATGAGGCACAGTCTTATTAATGCAGAAAGAGAAATGGACAGGTGCGCTGATGGACTCAGTTGCCTTTTATAAATGCTGAGTTGGCTTCTTGAGTTAAAGTAATCGTGCGTTTCTTGAAAATTATCCTCACTGACAGTTTATAAATGCTAACTAAATTCTCTCTTCAACCCAGCACCAGGCCCTGGCACTCAATTTTAGGAAGGCATTTAATTTTAGGAAAAGGTGAAGTGTGGGATTAATTAATCATTTGAGGTTATTTTTTTTACATTAGGTACTGTGTGTTGGTAAGTGCCAGTGCATTGCTGAAGAAGACGCAAAGCAGTTCCATTGTTATAAAGAGTTATTTATCTCATATGTATGAATGTTGGGTCTGCATGTATGTCTGTGTACCACTTGTGTACCTGGTGTCTGCAGAGGCCAGAAGAAGATATTGGATCCCTGAGACTACAGCTGCAGATAATTGTGAGCTGCTGTGTGGGTGCTGAGAACTGAACCTAGGTCCTCTGACAGAGTAGCTAGGCTCTTAGCCATCCATCTCTCCAGCTACCACCCCCCAACCACTTCCCCAAGTTATCTTTTTTTCCCCTTGAAAACCAACTATCTATTTGCATTTTCCAGTCTGTGCTTCAAACATTGTGCTTTTGGTAGAACTGTGCTGTGTCTTCTTGGGAATGCTCGCCACTGTTTTATTCACCATTTGATTTTGATCTTCAGGATCCCATATGTAGGTTTATGGGAAATGGCTTAGTGGGTAAGTGCTTGCTGCAGAAGCATGGGAACCTGTGTTCAAATCCCCAGACCTTGTGTAAATAGTCAGGTGTGGCTCCTGGAGTTTGGAGGGGCAGACACAAGTGAACCCTGGAGGCTCACTGGAGAACAGGTGAGTTGCAGATCCAGTAAGAGGTCCTTTCTCAAAAATAAGATGGATGGAACAAGGGAAGATACCCAATGTCTATCTCTGCCCCCTATCTACTTACCTACCTATCTACCTATACACACACACACACACACACACACACACACACACACACACACACAGGCTCATGTACCCATTTGTTCAGACCCATGTATTTTACTCAAGGGTGTCTTTGTGTGACCCTTTTTGCTCAATGCCTGTACCACATCCCCTTGCTTTTAAACATTACTCTAATTGGATCTTTCAGATCAGGAATGTTATTTGTTATGATAATTTGCCTTATTTGGCCAGCATTATTGGGTGTGGGGTACTTTAGAAATGGGTTATTCTTATCAGCTTGTTGCACACTTGGATAGAATGCAATAGAGTAAGGAGACCTGAGGCCTTTTGACCACCACACCCCAATGAATCCCCACTGAACCACTCTGTGGCTGTTCAGCCTTAACAGTAAAGCGAAGGTAATAATAATAATAATAATAATAATAATAATACCACCTGATCTGTCCTTAGAGTTAAATGAGGTTATGTGTATGCAGTATCTATTGCAGGGTTTAATATTCAGATGAACCAAGTAGAGGGTAGCTAGTAACTAACTAAGTGCTAGTAACTAAGTGCTAATAACTAAATACTAGTAACTAAGTGCTAGTACTCTGTTTTTTTAAACTTTTGAACCAGCATTCATGTTAAAGGCCTACATTTAAATATTGTAATTACAGTTACTATGTTGCATCAGTATCCAAAAGGCCAGATAAATTACTTGCAGCAGGCATGTTAAAAACAAATGATAAGAACCCTCACATGTTGCATGTGTATTTGTGTGTATTCCCATGCATGGTGCATGTGGAGACCTGGGGTCAATGTTGGTGTCTTTCTTTCTTTAGTCTCTGCTCCCTATTTTTAGAGACAGAGCCTCTCAGTGAACCCAGAGCTCACAGATTGAGCTACACTGACTGACCAGCCGGATTTAGAACACCTTCTGCCAAAGCTGGGATTACAGGTGAGCAACTAATGTGCCTGGCCTTTGAGTGGGTGTTGAGTCCAAATTCAGATCCTTACGTATCTCTTTGTCTCTGATAATTCTGTCTAAACCTGTACCTTCTACATGCAAGTGTAGGCCCCTTCCTGATCGATCACACACATCATCTTCAGGGATTTCTGGAATCCACTGTATGTATTACAGAATGAATTTTTTGTTTTTTAAAAAAAGGACTAATGAAAAGGGATTTTATATTTTATAAAAGGACCAAGCTCTCTGCAAATGAAGTGAGACACTTAAAAAAAAAAAAAAAAAGACACTATTTGTTTTGGTTTTTAGACATCCTTTTGGGAAAAACTCTGCCTGAATTTGCTGCCCAGCCTCGGAAATGCCAGGATCTAGGAGAACCACGTGTGGAACACATCAAGGGGGAAAGGCTTCCCAAGCATCTCACTGTATTGTTTTTCTTGGAGGCTGGATAGAGCTGCTGCTCAGAAAAAAATTCCAAGGTTTCTGCAATTTGTTACGCATCCAAGGTCATTTCCTGGCCCGAATTGTCCAAGGCCCTCACAGCCTGAGCCACCAGCCAACGTGGAAGCAGCTTTGTGGTGCAGGGGCCCCGGCAGCCAGGGGTGGGGGATGGGCAGGGAGGGGAAGAAACCTGGAAGGAAACCCCACAAGGCCTGAGTTGTTTGGTACTTCTTTTTGCCCACTCCGGACTGTCTTTCCCTGATAATCCACTAGAGGGCACACGCCACCAACTGTGCGTGCTCTCGGAAGACGATCTGATACCCAGACCTATAGGACAGGTCCTGGCATCTCAGGGGGATTTGGGTGGCAGCCTGGGGTGCAGGCTTCCTCAGGAAGTAGCTCTCAAGATTTCCTGGAAAGAATCGGGACTGTGGAATCCCTACTTTGCAGGGATCTGAGTTCAGAACGTTGGTGTTTGTTTTTACGTAATTTATTTGTAAAAAGTAGAATACAAAGTAACATGCTTCCTTATGGCATTTCACATACACTCAGCTTTGAGTGGGTCTCCCTTGCATCCCTCTCCCCTCTCTGGTCCCCGCCCTCCCCCAGCCTCATTTCTGCTTGTACTTTTCTACTCCTAGTAGTTTTCCATCCATTTCCAGCCTTTGGAACCAGCCTTCCCATTACAGTCTCTTTTCCTTTTGAAATGGTGCTTTGGGGATGAATTATGATGGGCGCTAGGGCTTTGGAAACACTTCCTTGCCAGGAACATGCATCTTTATGGTTGAAAGAATGGATCTATTTGGAGAAAGAGCTTTGATCAGCTCAGAACTGATGGTACCTAGGTCCCTGAATCCTGCTGTTGAATTGTAACTGGCTGGCCACTGCCTCTAGGGATGGTCACACTGTACCAGGTTCTCCTACTCCAGCCTTGAAGGTGGCTGTGAGGTGTCCCGCTACCCCTAACTCAGGCATCTGCTTTCTCCTGCTCTGGGTTTGAGGGCCCTGACTTTGAATGACTGCCCCACATGAGCCATGCCTGTAACTGAAATATTTGTTAGGCACAACAGGTGCTGCCCCATTCACACTGACTCTAAAGACCCCACTGCACTTCTGCATCAGTGAGGCCCTTTGCTTCTGCTGCCTTTGAAGCACAGGCAAGGATTATGATTCCTGACCCTTCCACTTCACAGAGAGGATGATGAGACCCAGAGCAAGGGAGTGCTGAAGCTTAAGACTTGATCTCAGGTGACCTGACTGTTTCCTATCGTCCTTCACAGCAGTAAGAACTTGGATTTGACTTTAAAGAAAACCTAACCCCATGACCTTCAAGCTCCAAGGTGGGGCTCTTAGGAGATCCCCACCCTCCCTTCTGATACTCTTCATAAAATGAAACAGGACTTGTTTGGGTGGGTTGAGAGTGCCCTTCGAGGAGTGCTGGCCATACTTGAGGGTGGCTTCTAATCACACAGTTTTACAGAACAAAAGCTCCCAGAAATCGAGGACTAGGCCCCCCTGAATGTCTTTGTTTCATGTATAAGTCCGGGGCATTCCAAGTCCAATCAATACCAAGAATAGAGCCTTTTAGGAGGTGCCCATGTCTCTTGCAGACTTTAAAATGTCTGGCTGGATGTCTCATTGTCTCCCCTCTTTAGCCCTGTACCAAGCATGTTGTCCTTTTGTTAGCCACATGATGGCACAGCAGCTTCAGTTTCTGGCTGACATTTTGTCTCAGGACAGGGAGGACCTTCAGCTCTGTTCAAAGGGAGCAGAATGGAGCAAGGGAGACTTGGCACTGGACTTTGTGTTTGTGAGAACTCTTAGTTTTAGTGTGAGGAGGTAGGGGGGCGAAGGGATGCTGGATTCTGAAGAAGTGGGCGGGGCTATGCTGAGGATGGTTGAGGGATTAAAATCAAAGGTACCACACAACCCATTAGCAGATGCCGGGCAGGCTCTGCCTGTTAACTATAAAACTACCGTCTCTTCCCATCTCTAGGCAACTTTTGCTCCCTTCTTTCTTCCCTTTCTTTATAAAATATTTATTTTAAATTGTGTGTGTGTGCGCGCACACATGTTGGGGGTATATGTATGTGAGTGTGGGTACCCTTGAAGGCCATAGAAGGTGTTGGATATTCTAAAGCTGGGATTACAGATTGTTATGAACCACCTGACAACTGTGTGTACCGGGGATTTAATTCAGGTCCTCTTGGAACAGCAGAAGAGCCATCTATCCAGTCCCCTTTTCTTTTTTGAAACAGGGTCTCACCCTTCTACTAAGGCTGGCCTCGAACTTGCTATGTAGATCAGGCTGGCCCCAAATGTAGATCAGGCTGGCCCCAAAGTATCAAGCATGTACTATTATACCTGTCTCAAGTGGTTTTTCTCTTATAGACTTTTTGAGAGTAGTTTGGCCCTTGTGGAGTATGCATGCACACATACACATGTGCATTTGCATTCAAATATACACTCATACACACACACACACACACACACACACACAGAAGGAGGGATGTCGGGGGAGGTAGATGGGTGGCCTGCTACTGTATGACTGCTCTGTGCTTCACTAAACTTGGTTGAATCTCATTTCTAGACACCAAAGCCTCACAAGCGTGGAGAGAAGTATAAGGCAGGAGTCCACAGGAGGTGCTGATGACCTTGTGACCATGTGGGTCCTCTAGGTTTTACCTCCTACAGCCCTGCAGGAGCACCTGATGCCACCATGGGCAGAAGGTGGAGTTGTAGTGGCATTAGCTAGAGTCTTACAGCGAAGGTTCAGTGCGACCTGGAACAGATCCCACATACCCCAAGGGGTGGGAGAACAACCATCTCCTCCCTGCTCTGCACATTCGAAGATCAAAGCCCGAGGGTGGACTCATCCATTCAAGAGCACCCGCTTACGTTCCCATTCTAAGCCTGACTCCCCCTTTGGAGTTATCCCTGAGGAGTAGGGGTGTAGACACAGTCTCTTCTGCATGTTTTTGAAGAAGTAATTGCTATTTGCATTTGCAAATTTGGGATCATAGCCTGTATGACATGTGCTGACATGTGCATAGTTCAGTGTGTGTGTGTGTGCATGTGCGTGTGTGTGTGTGTGAGAGAGAGAGAGAGAGAGAGAGAGAGAGAGAGAGAGAGAGAGAGAGAGAGACAACAACAAACAGAACCAAACATGGTAGGTGCGGCTGTGTGGTGCACATCTTTGTTTGACACTGACTTTGGCACAGTCTTTTTATTTCTTGCTAATGTAACCTTTGGTAGATTTTCATAGTGCACCTACTGAGTGCCAGGCAAATTAAAGGAAAACGCCATACTCATTTTTAGATGACATCAGATCCCTGGACTCACTTTTGCTGGGAGGCAAGTACTGCCACACAGATGGCTGGGAATGTGGGTCCCAGCTGGGCTGTCTGTCTGGGATAAAGCTGGCCTAGGCCCTTGCATCTGTGAGGTAAAGCCCTTGCTTCTTTCCTCACTGGGCATAGATATGTGGATGGTAGTCAGGCCTCTATCAACATATTCCATGAGGATGAAGTGAAATGGCTGGCAAGGCTTGTCACAGTGCCTTCAGGGAGAAGTTGGAAAATGAACACCTATGAATATCATTCGTTTGTCAGATAAGGGAAGCTCTTGATGGTTCTGAACTTATAAATCCCTATGGTACACTACTGACCAGGTACTATTGGGAATAACAGTGACCTAGACACAGTCCTTCCTGTCAGGAGGGCCCCGTGGTGCTGAGCCTGAGAAGAAATGCTTGCTCCAGACAAGTGAGTGTGGGACAAAGATGGAAAAGGGTGTGGCCTCTGTCTCGGAAAGGCTGTGCATCCTCTGGTTCCGATGCTGTGTGTCTTCACACACTGGAAACACTGAGGGAGTATGAGCTACAGAGGCACACGCAGTCTTTCTCACCTCTGGTGGATGCTGAGGCACGATCATTCTAAACTCTGGTATGGGAATGTTCCTGGAATCCTGTATGCTGTCTGTCTAGTGATGAAGACACAGGTCAGGTCCATGCTGTTGATTGGAGGAAGGAACACCCTGCCCAGGTCCTGTTTATTGGCATTAGCATTGGCCAGGCCTTCTTGGAACTGTGTTTCATCCCACTTGGTTGGTAAAGGTGTGTGTAGAGGAGTTGTGTATTTAGTTCTCCCAGTCTGGATCTCCCAAGTTTTCAGCAGCAAGAAAGGACACCCACCCAGCAGAAGCTAGCCCTCCAGGGCTGGGAGCTGAGACCTACCAGGGATTGATACCATCTTGATCTCTACAGCCTGGTGGCTCATGGCCTCTAGGCAGACTGTGACTGAGATGCACACTGTATTAGTGTTCACTAGAGGAACAGAACTGATTGAGTATCTGTGCAAAGGAGTTTAACTAGATTGCTTTACAGAAACAAGTGAATGGTCCAATAACAGCCTTTGCATACTAAAGATCCTCAGACCCTCTGGTCCTCCCACGCATGAAGCTGGGTACCTCAGCAGTTCCAATCTCATACTACAGGCCAGATGGATTCCTGGGGAGGTGCTAGTCTTTAAACCATGTTGGAAAGACAAAGAAATTGGGTTCTGATGTCAGCAAAGGATGACACTCCTACCACCACCATGGTCATCATCATTGCTATCATCATCTCCATCATCACCATCATCACCATCATCACCATCATCACCATCATCACCATCATCACCAGCAGCAGCAGCAGCAGATGACAGACACACCCACTGTTTAGACGTGGAGGCAGGCAAGTAAAGAATATTGCCTTTTCCTCGGACCTCTTTGTATTCTCGCTGCCACTGAAAATTGCCGTGCCCTATGGGAAGGAGTCTTCTCCCCTCAGCCCAACCTTTCCTGGAAATGACCCCACAGACCTGTCTAGAAGTGTCTCTTAGCTGATTCAAGATCCAATCAGATGGAGAAGATTAACCTCATGCACAAAGGAAGCATCCATGAGGACCTGCTGGGAACACCTTACAAACATACAACAGCTCTACCCCAGATGGCTGACCTGATGCCCAGAGACAGGGGCACTTCAGTGGGTGAGTCCACTTCTCAGGGTCTTCCTCGATCTCATAATCTGCAAAGTATGAAGACAATGATGACTGCCTCTCGGGCTGAATTCTGACAGTGGCAACGGTGGCAATGGCCCCAGCTGGGGTGTCCAAGGTACATCCATGGTGAAGTCAGGTTGTCCACAGGACCTAGTCTGCTCTACAGAGCCTGCTCGGTAGTCTCCAGGGACCTCTGACTTCAATCTTCTTCTCTCAGATGAGAAGTTGGTTGTGTTTAGACATATCTATCCTCTTCATGGATAGGATAATTCCTTCGAGGTCAGGCTGATATAGAGGTTGTGGAGATGTCTTCCTTGGTCATCCCACGGTAGGCTTACAGCATCCCTAACTCTCCCGACTCTCTTCCCTTTATCCTACCCCCAGTTTCCTCAGTCTCCATGAGCTGGCTGTGAAGCTGTCAGGGCAGATACAACTTGCACAAAATCTCTGTCTCTTAAGCCACAGAATTTTTTTTTTTTTTTTTTTTTAAACAGAACTCATAAGGTTTGAGTAAAGAAATTTCTGGGTACTGGAGTAGAGCGAGGAAGGCTGAAATCCCTGTCTTCTTCTGTACCATTTTCTTGGGAGGGCCTATGATGTCTGTGGACCATTCCTGTGTTCTCTGTGGGGAGCTCCTGATAGGGACATCCCTCCTGGTCTTCTCTTTCCAGGCATGGTCAGCAAGAGACCCCCTGCTGCTACGTGCCTAAGCCATCTGGGCAAGACAGCAGTAGCTGGATGTGGGTGAATCTTTAAGGAGCTTACAGGGCAGTGGGGGAAACTGACTGGAGATGAGCTTTCAATCCTCCATCTAAAAACCAGTATTTTCTGGGTCTCTGAGTTGCACAATCACACTCACACAGCATCCTCACTAGTGTCCAAACCTATCCTCATCCTCGTCAACAAGGCTGTATTGAGTACATCGTACATTCTGAAGGCTGAGGTGAGTGGATACAGAACGTGTAGCTGAGCAAGGTCATTTATCCCACGGAGCTCTGAGCCTCCTGGAGAAGCAGAGGGCAGGCGACACTTCACCAGTGTTGAAATGGCAATCCTTCCATGCCTACAGTTCTCCACGTGCAGGACATGGTGGGAGCCTGGGTTTGGCTGTGTACCTGTCTTCCTGCTAGTCACATTCTTTCCCTACAGTGACACTGTGCTACTGGAACAAAGTTCTTTGTCCTTCCTTTTAAATGCTTTTACTGTTTGTTTTTAAAATAGTAACATAGCAAAATTGTGTACACTGAACCTTGCCAGGCACAGCATGGCCTGGTAGGAAGGTCACCTCCACATGGGCTTCCAGAGAGCTTGTCTTTCTTTACCCAAGGAGGTTATTCAGTGTTTGCTTTCTGTCATGTTTTGTTAGAATCTCACAGTGTTGCCTATGCTGGCCTGGAACTACTGAACTCCAGTAATCCTCCTGCCTCAGCCTCCCAAGTAGCTGGGATTATGAGTGTGCACTGCTGTGCTTTGCGAGGGAATAATTAGCTCAGCGCGGGCGCTGGCACAGGCGTGGGTGCAGGCACAGGTGGTTCCCGCGGGGCTGTCATGACTCAGTGTGGCAGAAGCGTGAGAATTTAACTGAATTTCCTCCACGCGGCGCTGGGCAGATGCTGCGGGGCTCGCGCCCTGGCGTGAGAGAATCTCAGTCTGAAGTTCTGTGAGTGGGGACGGGGGAGGGGAGAGGCAGGGCTCTCGAGTGGACCCAGAGGCTGGTGGTTTCTATTCAGGGGTTCCCAGACACCATTTGTTCGGGGGCCGGGGACAAACAGAGATTGTGGGAGTGTGGGCAAAACCAGCCCGCATGGAGAGAAACGAGGGAGAGAGGGAAGGGGTGCCTCGACCTCACCCCGCGGGAAGTACTCGCTTGGCTTCTGCAGCTC
Organism: Arvicanthis niloticus; assembly: GCF_011762505.2. Taxonomy (NCBI): domain Eukaryota; kingdom Metazoa; phylum Chordata; class Mammalia; order Rodentia; family Muridae; genus Arvicanthis; species Arvicanthis niloticus. The sequence continues at coordinate 13,999,583 of NC_133435.1, forward strand.
GGCTAGCTTGCTTGAAGAGCACAGCGGCCCCCAAAAGATACGTGGAAGTCCAGGGTTCCAAAAGCTTTATTTTCATAGCAAATGGTAGTTGACTCCGGATGCACCCCCACTTAGGTTAGGGCCGACCTGACTTAAATAGGAAAGGAGGAGGGAGGAGGGACCTCATTAGTATGGAAATCTCTCTAGGGCCTGAGGCCTATAGTCAAGCCCTCTACCTGTGGAGGGGTTGGTAGGGGCATTGCCCTACGTGACTGCAAGGCACTGATCAATGGAGATCTTCGCCATGTGTCAGGAGCTTGGATTCTGGCAGCGCGGCAAAATAGAAGCCCGTCCCTCACAGGCTTGGATACCTGTTGGGTCTCCGGGCTATTTTTAGCCAGCGCTTCTACCAAAACCCAAGCCATCCTTTCATGGCCTCACAGTGCCTAGCAGGGAATTCTCTGCTATTTGCTTTTTTATATTTGTGGTGTTGGGAATGGAACCCAGAGTCTGTGTCTGTCAAGCAGTCACTCTACCACTGAATTGAGCCTCTCTCTCTCTCTCTCTCTCTCTCTCTCTCTCACACACACACACACACACACACACACCCGTGTGTGTATGTATATATACATGTTTGTGTGTATATGGGTACATGGGTTAACGTATGAATGTTCCCATGTGTGTGCACATGCATGTGGAGACCTGAGTTTGTGTCAGCAATCATCCTCAATAGTTCTTCTGCCTTATTCCTTGAGGCAGGGATCCCAGTCAATCCCAGGGCTCACTGATTTGTCAAGTCTCATTAGCCAGCATGCTGTAGGGCTCCTCTGTCTCCACCCTTCAAGGCTGGAAATTACAAGCAGGCTTCCATGCCCAGCTGACATTAATGTGGGCTCTGGGGATCCGAGCTCCATGCTCACACTTGGATGACAACTGCTTTAACCACTAAGCCACCTTTTGGCCCTCCCTCAGGATTTCTTGATGCACTTCTCCAGGTCGGCATTGGCAACAGACTATAATAGACACGCAAGATGAGTCCTGAATGGTAGGGAAGCCCATTAAGAGAAGTTGGGCAAGGCAGGATTCACTGGACTGGGGTGTGCTTGGATTGTCTGTGGGCAAAGGGTTGAGCTTCCATGTGTAGTGGAAGCGCAGGGCTACTTCCTCATCTGCTGCTTCATCCCTGAGTTCTGCTTCTGCAGGCCCATGGAGCCCAGAGAGTGTGAGTTAATATTCATTGCAGCCCACGGCATCTCCACTCCTGGGTTCCAAGAGGCCAAGGGCAAGGAGGTGGGCAAGGTTTTCTTCCCAAATCATCTAGGCAGCTCTTGCTGGTACTCAGAGGAGGCCCTGCAGAGTGAAGAACATGATTTGTTTCACTATTGTTTAATATTCGTCAATGCTCATAGTGTGTTGGATGACATTGAGAAAGATTTGTGGCTGGTAAAATTAAACTGAGCTCAGAACTGGCTTACTGCCTCCAGGTCCCTCCAGGCCAAGTTCTGGTTTCTTCTGTTTGTCCATGCCAGTGACCTCACAAACCAAGAATGAGGCGTCCCTACCCACGGAGAACAGCTGATAATGCTTCTTAAGAAAGGCCTTGTTCAACCTTGGTTAAAGAGGGCATAGGAGCACCATTGTCTTCAAGAACAGAGAGCCAGAGAGCCAAAGGTGATCCAACAGGTGACACACAATTCATTGCCAGCATCCTCTGGGCCATACCTATGATATCAGCAAAACTGGGCCTTGTCCTTTTTTATTTTCCCATGGCTTGGATGCTCCCTTCCTAAAGCACTTAGACTTTACCTTCTTCTTCCATGTTGAAAACCACCAGCCAGGCAACCACCATACACTGTTTTATACTAAATAGTAAGTGGCTGGTAGGAAACATGGTGCTTGCTGGTCTTGTGATAGGGGATTTTATTTTTGTCTTTATTAATTCTTCTCAATAATGTGGTAAATGCTACAATCAACACCATTTCATAAATGAGAGTGTTAGGAGCCGCAGTGAGTGTGACAACATTCACCATTACAAGATGGCGCCGGCATCCTGTGCTCCCACAAGTAAACAACTAACTGCCCAGGTGCAAAAGGCAAAAGCTCACCAAAGTCACTGCCCATCCCCGGGGCGTAATATGGGATAATGAGTGAACAGCCAATCAGAAGTGAACACGCCACTCTAGGGTACATATAGCAGTGCCTTTCCCGGGCTTTGGGTCTTTCCGCTTCTGCTTATACAAGAATAAAGCCTCGCTGTGGTAACCACCCGAACACTGCCTCACGGGTCTCTTTCGCGGGCGAAGGGGACACGGAGGGGCGCGGAACATGAGAGGACATAGTGTGTAAGGTACTCATCCAGGTGACAGAGGAACAAAGGGGCAGGGCCATTCCCTGTTCATGTGATACTTCTACAGCAGGGTAGAGAACATCTCAGACCATGGGCTTGTTCTGGGCTGGACATGGGTATCGCCTATGAGACTTTAAAAAAAATACCCATGATGCAATGCTCACCTTCTCGTGAAATTTAGTCTTTATTGACTTGTGGGAGAGGAAGCCTATATGGCTGAGGCTGAAGGTTGCCATGGGTGACCAGAGTGATGATAGGGTAGAGACTCACTCCCGAGTAAGAGGTGCAGCCTGAACATACAGGGAACAAGGTGGGGAGTATGTCTGCAGAACTGAGACTCTGAGCGGGCAAGTGTGGACCAGAGAAGACTAGCCTAGGGTGGGAATGTGGCTTAGTTGGTAGGGTGCTGGCATATCATGTATTATGCAGGAAGCTCTGTGTTTGAGCTCTGGCACCACATAAACTAGACTAGATGGTGCACACCTGGAATCCCAGTATTTGGAAGGGGGAAGCAGGAAGATTAGGATTCTAAGGTCATCTTCATTAGAGTTCAAGGCTAGCCTGGGCTATATGATGCCTTGACCCCTCTCTACCAAAAATAGCTGATCTTGATCTCAGGAAGTGGTAGAAGAAATAAGCTGTGCCTTCACGGGGGAGGTAGGGCATGACCAGGCCAGCTGAAGTTCTAGAACCCTAGCATCCAATTAGCCATGGCAGTGTCCTCTCAGATGGTGAGCCTCTGAGAGGTTCTCTTTGTTACTGGCAGAGAACAGTTCGTTCACTGCTCTTGATAGTTTTAACTTTCTGAACTTTGTCCTTTTCCAAGTCAGCTGGAGGCTGCCTCAGCCCTCAAAGAGCTCCCAGGTGCCAGGGGTATGTGAGCCAGCCCCTGATGACCATGCTGAGGAGGGAGAGAGGGGAGGAATGGCTGGAGTTTGAGGTTGCACCTGGAGAGCCTCCTAGAGTATGGGCAGCCTCTGCAGTTTCTTCCTGAATGTGGGGCTTGTGGCACTGCTCTGTGAAGGTATCTTGCACGGTGGGCTATTTGCAGCTACCTGCCCTTATATTCAAGGTAAGGGGACCTGGTGCTCCGAGTATGCATTGTGTTCTTCTGTCCTCCCCCCATCCCTGACAGGCTTAGTGAAAACCAGACACCAAGCAGCTGTCCAAAGAGAGCTTCCAAAGGACTGTCATGGTTTGCATCAAGTCAAGAGAATTGCCAAGATGGGGAGCTTTTACTCCTAACATCGGGAAAATCTTGGGCAACTGGCCCTTAATGCTTGGAAGTAACCATAGGAATAAGAGTCCAGAGTGGAGGGAGGCTGGCCTCGTGTAAAAAGAAACGATACTTGGTATGTCAAAATTCTAACTTCAGTGCCCATTACATTCTTATGGGTGTGCGGCTGTGTTGATCTGTGTACGGCACTCTGACTGTATCTCCTAGGCTAGAACCAGAAAGTAGTACGTCAGAGATATCCTGATGTTCAAAGCTTTGCAAGTTTGAGGCTGGGATGTGGCTCAAAGTAGTAGAGAGCTTGCCCAGCATTCACAAGGGCCTGTCTTTGGCCCCTTTCTCCCAACACACATATATACACCAGAGCGTGGTAAGCAAAGTATATGAGAAACATTTTCCTCTTGATAGGACTTGAATGAGGTGATTTTGTGGAAGGGAAGTGGAGACTGGTTAAATCAGGAAGACAAAATACCTTGGAGTTTAACTGAATTCCATTCAGCCTTTTAGATGGCACGACTGGCTTTCCATGGGGGGGGGGGGCATCTGTGGAACCTCATCTGCTATCCTTGAAGGTCTAATAGAGAAGCTATGGACTTGATAACATGCCTATGGTGGCTCATGGACCTGTACCTACTGGGTATGTTTAATGAATGGCAGCAGAGCTGAGGTGTTTAAGGCTACAGGGGGCCTTGGGACCCATCCTGCTTAACACTCACATTGACAGTTCGGGTGAAGACAGAGAGTATGAATATTTAGTAGAAGACTCAGAAATGATGAGCATTCCCAGCTGAAATCAGAAGGTCTGGACACTTCATATTAAGAAGAGCATTCTAATCTGAGGAGTGATCTGATAGAGAAGTAAGTTTGGCCACACTAAGAAGTGAGCATTGTGTTCTGATCAAGAGAAATGATGACACCGAAATATCTTGGATAGAGGAGCTGACAGCATGGATCCCGCTTCAGGCATTTGTATTAGGAGAGACCTTTGCAAGGCTGACTCTGACTAGGGTAATCACAGGTCTGGGACCATCACATTAGGAATGAGAGAAGGCGTGAAGACTACTTAGGCTGGGGGAGAGGGCCTAAGTGGAGCATCCCTTAGTAGGTTCTTGAGACACAAACTCTGATCCAAGTGTTGGGTATGTGTATTTTGATTGGAAATTCCAGAAAACAGTGGAAGGAGTCCTGGTGAGGGAGATAAAATGGGGAAGGTGGCTGTAGAAGTGATATTTAGAAAACTGCACTTGATCTGGCTTGTTTCCAGGCAGCCACCATGTTCCTGCTGCTTCTTGGCTCTGACTGGGGCTCCAGTTAGCTAGATGAGCAGGCCCTGGCACCCATGAGATGCCAGCATGGGGGATTGGCAGAGCCATCCCCCGTGCTGCATCCACAAAGCTCGGCTGAACCCCAGACAATATCTGCCATCCTCGCAGTACCCAGTAGAAATGAGACTCTTAAAGCCTAATGATTATCTAAAGGATTTATATATTGAGAAATGCTCAATCAGCAAGATGCCCACACAATTAGAGTTGTTACCCAATATCTAACATTTTGATAGAAGTTGCTACCCAGGACAGCTTTCGACCCATCCGTGGCTCTCCATGGCTGATAACTTCCTTCTTCTCTTCCCCTTCCTCCATTTCTCCCCTCCCCTTCCTCTCTCTCCCAGCTCCATCTACTCTTCTACTGCCTAATCACCAACCTCCACTGTGAATACAGTGTAGCAGAATAAGTATCCTGTTACAGGTGGCCAGCAACCTTGAGTAACTGGAGATTTGACTCTGTGGGAAGCTTTGCGGAATCAGTTGCTGAATATATTTTAGTTATCCCATCCTTTCAGAGGGGACAGGGCATGACTTGTATGGCAACACCCATCTGTCTTTGGGACCGTGTCCAGGAATCCTCCCAAGGACTCTAAGTGCGAGGTGCCTGGTAATGGGAGGCTTGATGGGCAGGCTTTTCACACATGTGTCATGGGCTCCAGTCCTTGGGCATTTGACCATGACATTAAGGGAACTTGGGATGATGGAAAAGAGTGTTTTCTTTTTTTCATTTTTAAATGTGTATGTGTGTGCATGCTTGCAGGTGTGTGAACACGTGTGTGTCTACATGAGGAGGTCAGGGTTTGTATTATGAATCATCTCAGCACTCTTCCCTGCCCCTTATTCATTTAGGAAGGACCCTCAGTCAAACTCAGAGCTCTCTAAAATGGCTTGTCTTGCGTCTCAGCTTGGTCTGAGGATCTCCTGTCTCTGCCTACTGAGGCTGCAATTACAGGTGGGCTACCATATCCACCTGACGTTGTTCACATGAGTTTTGAAGATCCAAATTCCAGCCCTCATGTTTTGGGGGCTTTTCAAAGCAATATCCTCTCCAGCCACAGAGGCTGGAGGGCCAGATCTTGAAGATGCTGTGGAGGGATGCTGGCTTGGCAGGGGCTGTTGAAAAGAATGTCTCGTTGCCCTTTTCCAGGTTTAAGGAGCTCTGTCTTCTATATGGGAGCTCAGGGACTAGTGCATGCTAGCTGCTGCTTGGTGGTGATGTTGAAGGACTGGCAATGCAAACTGCCACAGTCGCTTCACAGAACATGCTGTCACACTATGTGTCTTGTTCTCCCTGTGCGGAGAAACATTTGCAGTTACTTTGGGTCCTGGCTGTCATCCTTTTCACTCTGAGCCTCAGCTCTCTCTGCTAAACACTTTAAATAATGGCTGAGTTCTAGAACAATCCCCTGGGGCAAATGACTTCATGCAGGATGTGGTAGGGTCCTGCAGCCTGCAGCCCCTGAGCTGTGCTGAGGCCTCTGTGCTGTCCCTCCCATGCCTCCCTCCTCCTCTTCCCTCTCACTGTGTCACCCTCCTACCCCCATATCAGAGCTTGGCAGCTCGGGATGGAGGCAGCTCATTATTTTGCTGCAGTTGACTTGAAATCTGAAATCAATCCAGTATCAGATATTCAGCCTACCGTTCGGTAAGGTGTTTCAAAGGTGCCTTAGCGTTCAGAAATGACACTGTGTTTCCTAATTATGAAATCCTGTCGTTGCTGCTCAGGCTAGAATGACTTGGCTGCAGGCTTTTCTTTTTGTCTCCTTCCCAAGGTTTAGCATACAGTGCGATTATTTTAAAATTGCTTTGGAAGTGTGTATTCCACCAATGAACTATGATTGTACTTATTCCTGAAGTGTGGAGGCAATTTGAGAAAAAGGATGATTTAGCAGAGACTCTGGGGCTTGGGAAAGCTTGGGCCACTACCACCTTCACACTAGAGCTGATGAAACTGCCCACTGTGGAGCCTGTAGCTCTGCTCATCTTGCTTGAATCTAACTGGTCAAAATTATGTACAATGTGGAGACTGGAAGGGACTTCTGGGGAAGGATTTCTGGGAGGAAAGATGACAACGGGGACAGGAAGTTAACTCAACGTTAACCCAAGTGCTTCCAGGAAGTTAGGGTCCTTCAGGTCAGATCCCTGTAAACCCCCAAACCCACATGATGGGATTAATTGATCCACGGGAAGCCAAAGGCTTTGCTTATTCAGGGACTGGTAGGTGGATGCTTCTGTGAGCAGTGGGATTACTGAGTTACGGATCTTTCATTTGACTGATAATCATGAGCTTTCTGTTCAGAGTGAGACAATTATATTCTGTAGGCTGGGAGGCCCATAGGTAGAAGTCATTTGGTGTCTAATGAGGGTTTGCCTCTTGCTGAATAGCCAGCCACTTTCTCTTGCTGGATCCTCATGTAAAAGGGGTGAATGATATGCGTGTGTGCATTATGGTGTATGTGATTCTATGTCTGTGCCAGTGTGGTTATGTGTGTATTTGTGTTGATGTGTGTTTGTGTATGTGTGTGTCTATGTGTGTACATGTATATGCATGTATATTTGTGTATGTGATTGTGTTTATGCATATGTATGTGTTTATGTGTATATATGCATGTATGTGCATGTATGTGTATGTTGAAGGTACTACTAATCTCTTTCATGGTATAGCTGCCACCATGGATCCACCATGGATCTCTAGTTACCTTAGAGATCCATGCCCAAATATCTTTTTATTGGGTATCAGGTTTTAGCTAGGGATTCTGGGGGGTGGGGAGTGGAAACAGGGATATTTGGCCTAGAGTAGCAGTGAGCTGTGGATACACCCTAAGGCATATCGAATTACAGAAAGATGACATAGTGCAAAAGAAATCAGAGACCTACTCTCTGGTCCTACTGGTATTAGCTCAAGATCAGACAATGCTACCTAGACAGAGATAGCAGGAGAGTTGTCACCTCCAGTGAGGTCATGGAATAGAACATGCTAGAACATTCTATGGTGATGCAAATGTTCTCTATTTTAATGAGGAGTGCTGTTCCCAAAGCATATATATTTATCAAAATAAATTGAATATGGCATTAACATAAAGCATTGTGGTGACTTCCTAGTTCCACAGGTGAATGCTAATGACAACTTACAGTTCACAGGAGCAGATCAGGGGCCAGCAGGTGACAGAGCTCCCAGAGGAGGCACTGCTCAAGATGGTGTGCCTTTTATTTCTCTTAATAAATCTCATCACATCTGCTGCCCATTGCTGCCTAAGTCATCTTAGTGGTGAGCTAAATACTCCCTTCTCAGGAGGCAGCCTTGATTGGTGAATGTAGTGTAATCTATCCACAACCCTCCACATTCATACCTGGGCAAAGAAGTGTCTGTCTGAGAGAGCAGAAAGTCAAGTGCACTGAAGGCACTGAAGGCAGACAAGGGCCTCTGGGGGTTGCTGCGATGCTCTTCCCATTTTGTTTGAGATGATATGTCTCAAGGAAACTTTCTATTTTCTTTCTCTTTCTGCCTTCTTTTCTTTTTCTGTTGGGTAGCCAGGACCTCTTCACATTGAGAAATTATGAATATGCAGAAAAGATGGTATGAGACCACTCACTGTCTCTGAACTGAGGCCAGTTGAATTCCTGGGACTTGAGTCTCTGGTACTTTTCCTGCATTTTCAGTGGCACCTAAAATAGAATGTGCTTCATCTGAAATGTAAAACACAGTCGGGTAGAAAGTTCACCCTGGTCTCCCATGCAGGCGAGAAATCCCAAGTCTGGTGTGTGTGTGTGTGTGTGTGTGTGTGTGTGTGTGTGTGTGTGTGTGTGTGCATGCCTTTCTCCTCTCCATTCCTTTCAAATACTACCTTGCTAAGCCACAGATGGGATGGTGTGATAAGAAGATGCATAATATCTTACCCATAATATTCTACCTGGTGACTTCCCTCACAGATCAGGGGGACATGCTCATGGTATCATATAGGTCACACACTTCCATCCTTGAGAAAGTCTCTCCCGTAATTAAGATTATGTCAGCATCTTCCTTGCAGACCCCGGTGGGTAGATGCTCCCTGAAACACAGCTTGGTGTGACAACATCTGGTCTTGGAAAAAAGCTTTCTTTTACAATGCTGCCTCTTTCCTCAACCCCTGCCCTGACCTTAATTCAATGGAAGCTAGAGAAAGGCAGGCTATTGGCTAGGGAACTGTACAGAAGAGTGCTTCACAGTACCCTGGGTCTCCTGGATGGAAGATGGATGTAGTAAGAAATGCCTCCGAGTCCAAAACTAGTGCTTCCTATGTTAGAAATCTCTGGGGGAAGTTCATCTGGAGTGTAAGGCTGAGTTCCTGTGTCTTTTCTGTGCTCCACCTGACCAAGTGATCAGATCATACAGTGTGGCAACTGGACACTTGTACCTGTCACTGTGGTCCTGGAGCTCTGTCTGGGTTCCATGAAGTCATGCTGGTCTAAGCTTCGTCATTTTGTTGCTGGTGACCTTAGCTAAGTGTCTTCTTCTCTATCTTGTTGCACTTATTTATAGAAAGTAATAGCAGGGGCTGGAGAGAGGGCTCAGTTGTCAGGGACACTTGTCACCAAGCCTGATAACCTGAGTTCAGTCCCTGGAACCCACATGGCTCAGAGAGAGAACTGATTCTCATAAGTTGTACACACACACACATACACACACAACTCAATCAGTCAGTGAACCAATCAATAGATGTAATAAAAAAATTAACAATGGGACTGGAGAGATGGTTCAGTGACTAAGATCACTTGCTGCTCCTGTAGAGAACCCAGGTTCAGTTTCCAGCACCACCTTAGTGGCTCACAACCATCTGACATCTCTTTCCAGAGATTCTGACATCCTATTCTTGCCTTATGGGCTCTTGGCCACGCGTGGTGCCTATAAACTCACACAGGCACACATAAATACACCTAAATTAAAAAAATTAAACCTCAAAAAATAGATGACAGCTGATGTTTGTTGTTGAGTGCTGACCCTGAATCAAACACATTTTAAAAGAGTCCCCAGGATGAAGTCATCCAATTCACAGAAGAGCCCTTAGGAACTTGGCACAACCATTATCTTCCCAGAAGGGTTAAGTTGGCCAAATAACAGCTAGTGGAGATGCAGAGTGGGCTGTGCTACCTCTGGGGGGTGATTCTGATCCATCTCATCCTGGCTTGTGGGCGTGAATGACGTCAAGGATGTGTGGAAGATGTGTAACTACCCTGTGGTTGGTGTGTGTGATTATTCTGTGGTATTTTTATCTCAGGTTCTGTGAACCTGAAGCCAGTGTTTTTCTACCCAGCTCCTGAATTCAGCCTTCTCCATCCTCTGTCCCCTTCGTTTTCACCGCTCCCGTCTTAGACTGCCTCAGATCTTTGATTTGTGAACAACCAGTTTCACTGGCTAATTTACACATGAGCATTAAAGATTGATGCTGGCCTAATGCAATTGTCTCAATCTGCTGACATTAGGCAGCATCTTCTCCTGTTCCCACTGGCCTCATTGCTCAGTGAGGCGTCCCAGTGAGAAGCAAACTTCAGGAGCTGGGGAGATGCTTACCTGGTAAGCAGTGTGCGATTTTGTCTCAAAAACTGAGGTGGAGAGTGACTAAGGATGACAGCAGACATTGAACTTTAGCTTCCACTAGCATGCACATGAATGTGTTTCCTACATATATGCACATATGAGTGCACATGCACACACACACACACACACACATACACACACGCACACACACACATTTCATCACCTAGCTATTTTTTTTATACATTTCTATATTTCACATATGGAAGCTAAGCCACGGGGGTTATTTGTTTCTTTATAAATCTTGTCATTTTCAGAAGAAATTCTCTTTATTATCATCCTGGTACATCTCCATGTGTCTGAAGGTCCTTGAAGAAAGTCATTGTCTCTCCTCAAGGGGGAACAAATCCTGGCAGAGTAGAGTGTCAGGGTGAGGAGGTGAGTGGGTATGATTCTGCAATGGTCCATGTCCTCTTCTGGATTTTGAGTCTGCCCTGTTCTTCCCTGGGGACCATTGAAGGGACAAGCATGGGTGAGCTCAGAGTCTGAGGAAGAGGCATTGGGAGTGGCCAGCTTGACATGGAGAAGTGCCTGGCCGGGGCTGCTAGGGAAGGGAATCATGTCACCCATGAGCCTTTTCTTTTGTCATGTCAAATGTGTCCTATGCCATGTCTTGTGGGTATATTCCTGTGCTCAGACGTCAGGCAGGCCTGGGTAAGTACAGCACTAAGCCTGTGGCTTATAGAGAACTCCTGTCGCTGCTCTAGGCAGCTGGAAAAGGAGGGAGGGAGAGAGGGAGGGAAGGAGGGAGAGGGAGGGAAGAAAGGAGGGAGGGAGACGAGGAAGGAATAGAGGGAGGGAGGGAGAAAGCTAGAGAAAGAGAGACAGAGATACATAGACACACAGAGAGAGACAGAGTCAAAGAGAGACAGAGAGACACACACAGAAAGACAGAGAGACAGAGAGTCAGAGAGAGAGACAGACACACAGAGAGAGACAGAGAGACAGAGAGTCAGAGAGAGAGACAGATAGACAAAGAAAGACAGAGAGACAGAGAGAACTAACTGTGAATGCTTGGGCTATCTACTTTTCCCTTTTTCCTTTTTATTACATCTGTAACCTCACAGATACTGGTAGAAAGGTACTTCACTGATCTGTGAGACAATATTAGCCATCATAGGTAGGGACCATGATATCTAAGTCTTTTTCTTTAGTTTTCTTAAAATGTATTTGTTTGTATATTACTGAATTAGTCCTAAGGCCTAGGACCAAGCCTACCTCATACTAGATACTAAATAGCCAGTGAATGAATCATGAATTCACTTCATCATTTCTATGCAGATTGTACTATGGAGGGGAAATTCTGATAAGTATAAACTATTGTTCCTGCCTTTGAAGAAGTTCTAGGCTAGCAGAAGAGAGATACAATAAGGGGTCAAGAATTCCTCATGTGTATGAGTTTCCCTTTATTATGTGGGGACTCACATCACCCTTCTTATTACCTGTGTTGTTTCAACACTTTTGTATACCAATTTCTGTATCTCTAGGTCCAGCTCAGATCTTGTCTCTAAGGTCCAGCTCTCCTGTACCACTGCTACCCAGCATCTCCCTCACACTGGCCACATCCAGAAGACACACCAAGTGCTCCCATCATGCACTACTTCCCATCTTCTCTGTTTCATTGGTGACATCATTTAATGCTCAACTATGAGGTTGCTTTCATTCTATACCAACAACTGACAAGCTCTCCTTCTGTCTCCTGTCCTGGCAGTGCACTATGACTGACTTTCAGCTGTCCTTTGTCTCTGGAAGGCCTCCATGGAGCAAGCCTACTGATACATACCAGGGTTGCATCTGAGAGAAAGATAGCCCAGGGCCCTGTTCTCATATGCCAGTGGGATCCATGTTACCCTGGTCTTACTGGCTTACAACATTCCGCCATGTTTCAAAGCCTGTTGTACTTATCTCTAACCTGTTTGGGTCATAAGTCTCTTTCAGAATTTGATGAAGGCTGAATTCATGCATACATTGTCCTTATAATTTAAAGGGACAGGGTACTGAAGTCTGAAGGTAGTGGATATAAAATTCCAGAACTATGGTCAAGTTTCAATTTTTTTAGTGTGTGACACAAGGCTGTTTGTTGTTGGACCTGTCACCTTTCACCCCACCTTAGCTCTAGTCATGACTGCTGGTCTCACACTTTATGTCCCAGCTATGTAGGACTCTTTGGAGTTTCCTGTGAGGGTCATCCATTTGGTTAGTGACCAGTGAAGAAGGGCCTATTCCTTTAAATTGGACATCACCTGGAGTGAAAAAGATAGGCTCAATCACCCATCTGGACTTTGTCCTTCAATTCCAGGCCATTCTGTTGTTAGAATGAACTGTCCTAGTGCCAATGTTCACTTCAAAGCTCAACTCAGGCATCCTTCCTTGGAACCTTCTGGAAGCATCCTGTCTTTCCACATTGGCTTTCTACAAGATGATGTGGGTTATCATATCTCCTTGAAAACATTATATAATAGGTATCAATTTATTCATAGAGCTGTTCCTTATAGTAAAGTATAGGCTTTTTGGTGTAATTTGGCTTCACTGTGTGTTTGGTGTATGCATATGCCTATGTGTGTCCACCAGAGTGCAAGCAACTGCATCTGTGTGAGTGCATATGTGTGTGCCAGTGTATATGTTTATGTGTATATTTACATGTATGTTTATGCATATATGCATGTACCAGTGTGCATGCATGTGTATGTGTGTGTCAACGTGCAAACCCATGTGTGCCACTATGTGTATGTGTGTACATGTGTGTGTCACTGTGTGTAGCTGTGTGTTCAGAGTGTATGCACACACACACACGTGTGTGTGTGTATGTGTGTGAGTTGTGAGGTCAGAGGTCAACTTCGAGCATCTCCCTCTCTTGTTCTCCATCTTATTGTTGAGACAGACTCTCTCCCTGAAACTGGAGTTTGCCTTTTCAGCTAGACTGGCTGGCCAGAGAATTCCCAGGATCGGCCTCCCCCATACCCTCAGCATCACAATTACAAGCATGCTTTGCCATTCCTGGCTTTTTATGCAGATACTGGGGATCTGAATTCAGGTCAGGTCCTCATGTTTGTGCAGCAGGCACTTTACCCACTAAGCTGCCCCTAAGTTATGAATTTTTTTTTATAGGAAAGGAACAGCTTGTTTTGATTGTCTCCCTGGTGCCTGGTTCCAACTGATATTTACTGGATGAACATGAATGAGTGATGAAGGGCAGGTACGGCCTCATCAGGAGAGGCCCCAAACACTGCTCTGTGCCGACTTGCTGTGCCTTAGGTGGAGCTGCTGAAACAGATGACCTGTGGCTCAGACATTTATTTTTTAAGATTTGGGAGCCTAAGATTCTGAGATTGGGGTGTCATGCAGTTGGCACTTGGTGAGAACCCCTCTTTCTGGTTTTCAGATCATTGGCTTCTTGGTATACCCTCCTTACTCCCTTTTGAGAAAAGCTTTTTATTAGCATATATTAATTGTACACAATAATAGCATTTTTATGAGGTCCCTATCAACCCTGAATGCCCTCAGATGCCATGCTAGGTGGAGTTTTCTATACAGGTAGCAAATTAAACCAGGCATGAGGTGTTACGGTGGCCTCCAGGGGCCATCTCTAGCCCCAGCCCAGTACAGTTTATTATGACATTTTCATATACATATTTTGGTCACATTCATCCCCCACACTCTCTAGTCCCCTCCTACCTGCCCTGTGTGGATCCCCTCTCTCTTCCCTAGTGGCGCCTCTACTTTGGCATCTTTTTGTTGTCTTAATTAAGGTTGCTTACAGGATTGTGGGTAAGGGGGGTTATTTACAAGGGCATGGACAACTTACCAATGACTCTGCCACTGAGGAACATGTCCCTCTCTCCCCCAGCACCTCTCCTTCTTCCTTTATATGGGCACCTATCCCATCTTGGGAGTCCCCCATCATGATCTTGTACAAATCTAATTACTTCCCAAAGTCTCCACCAAAATACCATCCCATTGAAAAAAGCTTCAACATACTGGTTGAATGTTTATTGCTAGCGAGTAGCTGATAGCGGGTCTTCTGAAGGTGTCGGGTGAAGGATAAGGGTCTCTCTGTAACCACAAATCTTACAAGAGCTGCTGGGATGTATTACAGGGCTTTGACCTCCACTGTCAGCGGGCTCTGAATACTTGTTTTGTGGTCAGGACAAAGGGCAGTGGGGGAAAGAACAGGGCCCAAAGACAGGCTGGCCTTGAGGTCAGACACCAGTTCTGTCAGGTTTTAGCTGCAGGATACCTAGTAAACATGCCCCTCTGTCCTCACCTGTTACAGCAGCAGGTGTGATTGGATGCTCTGTGGGATGCTGCTCTGCGCTCTCTTTCCTGCCTGACATGACATTTCTGCTTCAGGTTTACACCTGCAGTTTCTTTAGGAGCTTGAGATTTAGTGGGCTGGGGCTAGAGATGGCCCCTGGAGGCCACCGTAACACCTTGCGCCTTGTTTAATTTGCTACCTAGATAGAAAACTCCAGCTAGCATGGCATCCGAGGGCATTCAGGGTTGATAGGGACCTCAGATGCCATCAGGGCTTTGACTGCTGGTAATTAGGCCCCAAGCGATGGCTGGCTGCACCATCTCCAGCTGTTTGCCTCATGTCATCTTGGCTATAACTCTCTTGCTGTCTTTGTACAAAGCTGCTGGCTGTGATCTTCCTGCTGGGGCCCAGCCCCTTATGAGAAGGAGCTGTGGGAGGGGAGAGCATGTGAGTCACACAGGCTGCTGGACTCACAGACTGATGCTTTAAACAAAAATGTTGAAAGAAGGTAGAAGGGGTGTGTGTGTGTGCCTGTGTGCGTGTGTGTGTGCGTGTGTGTATCTTTCACCGGGCTCCAACCCACTCACAGCCCTGCTGGAGTGTCACTGCTGCTGCCCTGTGTCACACAACAGTGAGGAAGGGCAGGTGGCTACTTTTATTTCACCCCCAAAACAAAGGACTTCACATAGACCGTCTGAGGAAGACGTCTATATCTCTGATTCAAGACTCACTGGTGGCTATGGGCTTTTGAACCATCTATAGCAGTGGTCCTTAACTTGTGGGTCACAGCCCCCAGATATCCTGACTATCAGATATTTACATTACCATTCATAACAGTAGTAAAATTTACAGTTAAGAAGTAGCAACAAAACACTTTTGTAGTTGGTGGTCATCAGAGCACAAGGAACCACATTGAAGGTCACAGCATCGGGAAGGTTGAGAACCACTAGTCTATAGGTTCAGAACCTACTTCACTGCATTCATTACTTCTCTTGCTGCTGTGACAGAATTCCTGACAGAAGCAACCTAAGGAAGAGAGCGTTTATTTTAGCTCATAGTCTGAGAGTTTAGACAATCATGGCAGGGAAGGCATGATAGCAGGAGCATGAAAGAGCTGGTTATATTGTATCTATAATCAGGAAGCAGAGAGAAATGGATACTGTACTCTGCTCACTTGCTCCTTTTTTTTTTTTTTTTTATCCAGTCTAGCAACCCAGGTGATGTAGTGGTGCAGCCTACCCAGTGAGGATGCATCTTCTCACTTCATCCAACCCAGCCTAGAACTACCTCACAGGCATGCCAGAGGTGTGTCTCCTAGGTGATTCTAGAGGCTGTCAAGTTGATAAACAATAACAAAGGCCACACCGGGGGAGATGAAGGCCCTGGTATAGAAGTTGAACCCCACCTTCAGGCTATGGAACTTCCTCTGCACCCTGCACTCTGTATCCTAGACTCTCTTTCTCTGTGAACACAAGTGCTTAACTTATGGACTTGATGTGAAGTGATGTTGAAGGGTGAATATGAACACTGAGACCAAAGGTTAAAGAAACTCCTTTGGTTGTTGGGCCAATGCACTTTGGTTTTAACCCAGGATTGTGACTAAATTCATATGAGAAGTCTTAGAGCCACAGAATTAGAGTCTCTTGGTATAACTGGGTAGCGAACCTTGCTTTTAACTCTGACAGCAGGTCTCAGGAATTTTTTATTTTTATTATTTATTTATTTATTTTTTGGTTTTTTTGAGACAGGGTTTCTCTGTGTAGCCCTGGCTGTCCTGGAACTCACTCTGTAGACCAGGCTGGCGAATTTTTTATTTTTTAAGAAAACAGACCTAGGTTATTTGGTCACTGTGGATGAGGAGTGTTAGGGGAGGGAATATTAGGAGTTCTTCCCTTCCTAATGGTGATTGCAGGAGGAGGCTTGTAGACACTGTAGGAAAAACAGCCAGAAGAACCAAAAGGTCCCTTGGACATTACAATCATTTTGTTCACATTCACCAAAAATATATCTTACTTGTTGACTCTTAGTCTCCAACAAGGACAGTTTTCCTACCCTGTACATCTTTCTTTCTACATTTCCAATATGAATTCTCTCCATAATGCTCCTTTCTAGAAACCAAACTCCTTGTTTACCCTATGATAAATAATGACACAATACACGAGCCCAGACTAACACAACACACCAGGCTTGACATCACCTTGTCATTTGTCTCATCAGACAGCGTCTCAGCTGAACCTTAAGCTTACATCAGAAAGCCCATTGCAGAACTTAATACAAAGGAAAAAAATGATGGACCTGGAACTTTCTTTGTCTTTCTTGCTTGGGTTGTTGGAAAGTAAAGACTGGACCCTAAAAGATATGTGACCAGCAAATGGCTGGCTGCAAATGGAATGGTCTAACACCAGCTATCATGGATGCCACTCTGAAAAAAAATATATCTGTATTCTAAAGGTATCAGACCTAAACTATTTCATCTAGTAAAAGGTTTGGCATTAGGGCATGCAGAAGAAGAAATTCCACATACTTACAATTTAACTGGAATATTTGGGAACGTTCATGGGGTCACAGATTTAGGAGAGTTCTTTGCTCTTCCAGGGTAACTTAGTCTGTTATGATCCATAGTGTGGGTGTATGGGGGGTACTTTTGTGGGATTCCCTAGATTTGGCATGGGTTGGTACCCTATAAACTGGATCTGGGTCAGGTAAGCATTATCTCTTTCAACACACACAGCTGCTGGCAGCCATGTAAGGGCATCAGGAGATAGATCATGAGCATGGCAGTAAGGAAATGGACTTGACAGAGAAAGGGGGAAGATGTGCCGGCAACATCCTTTGTAAAGCTTCAGTCAGACTCCCTGGAAGACTTTGAGCTGTTAATAATGAGGCGGGCTGATGAGTCCTCTTCTCTATCTCTACCTCTGTGACCCCAAGTGTTCAAGAGGGTGGCTTTCAAATGTCCCCTCTGTGCATCTCTCTATACAAATTAATTCAAGGACCATGAAGTCTATTGTGATTTAAAAAAAAGGGGGGGGGGAACATTCAAAGAGATGCTGGAGGGAGCCTTCCAATGCATGGGTAGATATTTCTCTCTGCCTCCCTGGCAGCTCATAGGAGGCAACATGACACAATGGGAAAGCCTGTGCCGGCTGCTACTTGCCAGTCATGGAGCCAGTGACATTTTGGCAGACACTTTCTTGGGGGAGGAGGGTCAAAAACCTTGATTTGTGATGTTTGCCAGCTTCCATGGTAGAAATATTTCCATCATGTCCAATTTCAAAAAGTCAGTGACTTAATAGGTTCAAAACTTGAAAATGTAATAGGCTCTGGTGAGCAGCAGGCACACCATTAGAACTCCATTTAACTCTTGTTTCCCCAGAGATAGTTTCTATCTCTAACTTGCTGTCTCTAGGGCTGGTATGAATACATGGTGGTAGGTCAAGCAGCAGACCACTATGAAGCTCAGAGCCCAGAGGGTCTCAGTAAATGTTGGTACTTGTAACTACCCAAGAACAAAACCATTATCTACTCATTCACTCCATATTTATTAAATACATACCAGGTGCTGAGTATTTGTTACAATTTAAGGGTTTATTTTACTTTAGTTGTTTGTTTTATTTTTTTATTTGTGTGTATATGTTTAGGTGTGTGTACATGTGTGTGTGGTGGGTTCCCAGGCACATGTATGCAAGTGTGTGTGATGACCAGAGTTCAACCTTAACTATTATTATTATTTTTTTTTTTAGGAACCATCTACCTAGATTTTGAGATGGAATCTCTCGCCAGGACCTGGGGCTTGAATTTTTATGAGACTTGCTAGCTACTAAGCCCTAACAATCTGCCTATTCCCATATTTCATGCACTCAGATTATAGGCATGCAACAGCAAGCCTGGCTTGTTTCGTGATAGCTAGGTTTGAACTCAGGTCCTCATGTCATGCTCAAGCATTTTACTCACTATGCTGCATCCTCAACCATCAAAGGCTATGAAACAGACGACAATCTGATCCTTGTCTGGAAGCATTCTATAAAACAATTTTGGAGACAGACTAAGGATGAGAGCTTCAAGACTAATGTTGCTGGTTAGCTATGTGAGGGCCACATGGGGGCCAAAGGGGAACAGACATTTGTTGAGAGCACACAGCAGATGGAAGATGGAAGGCACACCACTAAACAAATACAGACAAGTGGCCCTTCTTTTGTGATTCCTCCTTTCCAGGCCTTTCTGAGTGACACCATTTTCCTCTCTATCCCTTCCTGACATATCACAAAATTTGGAAATATGATGCATATTTGTTTATGTATGACATAGTTATGCTTTGTATATGAAAACCCTAAGATTTGTGCGCTCCCTGAGAACCATGGTGGTGGGGCAATATTACCTTTCACTGGGGACAAGAACCTCAAGTAAGTGGAAGCTATATCTCTTCAGTGACCATCAAACACAGACTAAGTCATCAATGGGTGTGTACAAACTAAATGGAAGAATAAATAAATGTTGTTGTCCATGGCAAAACTAGTTCAAGATGTGGGGCAGAATGAGCTGGCATGGGGTAAACAAGGAGATAATCTGAAAATTCACAAGCAAGAAAAGGAAGGTCTGGGGTGTGTGTGTGTGTGTGTGTGTGTGTGTGTGTGTGTGTGTGGCAGGTGAGAAGGGACATGGCCCAAGTGACAGGTAGGTCGTCCTGTGCCAGGCTCAGATGTCCCATTCTAGGTCATAGATGATAAGATAAACTTCCTTTGCCCCATCTCACTGGGAGAGAAGACCCTCTGCTGACTTTCAGAACACGCTTCGTCACCCCTTAGCGAAGAGTCGAGCAGAGGTCTACATGGGCCGAGGCAGAGATGAGCGTCTGCAGTGAACTTACGGTGCTCCGAAGTTTTAACGAAAGAGCTGCAATTACCAAGTTCTCTGCCGCTGGCATTTGAGAATCCATCTCAATTTCCCCCCCTTTTTTTCCAAAGCGACAGTGATTAAGGGTTCATTCTGCACATGAAACAAGTGATCAATGGCTCCTGGCAGTTGCCATTGTCTGTCTCTCTCTCCCCCCCAACAGTAGACAATGTATCTTGGGGAGCTGCTGGGACCTGAGAAAAATGAGTTTGCCAGACACAGTTCTATTTTGATTTAGATCACAAATAGCTTGGCTCAGTTTTTACATTGATAACAAGGAGGATGGTTGCATTTCCCAAGCCCTGCAGCCTGAGACTCGTTTATCTCTGGGGGAAGAAGACTGATCTTTTTGACCTAGCTATAGTACTCTAGACCCGGATGCTTGGCATCTGACTGACTTGACCTCCATCCCTCTTGATGGGGGAGGGGGTTGACATCTGCAGGGAGAACCAACCTGGTTTCTTGGTTTTCTTGGTCTCTCCTCTGCCTCCCTAACCACTCTGTACCAGGTATCAGTGAATAGCCTCTGCCTCAGTAGAGATGGTGAGGGTGAGGGAAAGCCAGGCTGGGAAGAAGGATGGTCAGCTACAGCTGCAGCCTCTGAGGGGGCTGTGGTGGGGGTAAGTGAGCAGGGGTAAGCAACTTTCTGTCTTTTCTCATGTGATGGTTCATCTCAATTGTCAAATTGATGGGATTTAGAGTCTAAGAAACAAGCCTCTAAGCACGTTTCCAAGGGCCCAACTTTCACGAGACCCTTTTAAGTCTTACTGCATTTCTCTAGCACCACAGACTGGGAACCAAGCC